>NW_006796885.1:29230-30331 GCF_000442215.2 Lipotes vexillifer | reverse complement strand
AGGGAAATGTCAGAAAAGAGGAAGATTGCCAGGCAATGAAAACCGGCACATATTATCCTAGATCTTAAAAAGGGGGAAGAAAGTGGGAAAATGATAAACCAATAGATTTACAATATAAATTTCTTATTGGATTATTAGACAAGTTGGGAGTCCTGAGGGAAACAAAAATAGTGATCAGTTCATTCATTTCAGCCAAAAAAATTCACTTCGTCTTAGGAGTAAGTGTTCTTTTTGGTGTATACAGGAAGACAAGGGAATAACCAGAGCATGAAGCATCTTGTTTTCTGCAAAACACATGTTAGAGTGTCTTGGGTTAGCCCAATAAATTAAAAAACAAAACAAAAAAATACGGGCTGAACTTTAAACATATAAACTGCTGATTAATGAATTCATATGTATCACTAGGAAAGCATCTAGTCATACTCCATTAAGCCAAGTACTTATCTATATTTGTGCACATGTACAAGATTTTTGTGGTTTTGCTTTTTTTTCAAATCATTATTTTGGATGGAGAAATGAAATCTGAAGTACATACCAAGTTAGGAAAGGTCAGGTGTTTATGAGACATGAAAATTGAGTTCCCCAAATTTTGAAATAAAATCTAGATTACAGACTAAAACTGATTCCTTTGTTTCACATCTTCTACCAGGTTCATCCTTTTAGATGTCTATAAAGACCGCTAATGGTTATAAGGTTTCTTTCGGAGGTGACGAAAATCTCTAAAATTAGATGGTGATGGATGCACAATTTTGTAAATATACCGAATACCATTAATTATGCATTTTAAATGACTGACTTTTATGGTATATGATTTATATGTCAATAGTTATTTTTAAATGTCTATAAGACCTGGCAGAAAATAAACAAAAATAAATGAAGTGAATCATTTATATTATTTCAACACATTCTGCTTGAAACATTCAGCCGTTTCAATTTTTTATTTTCTGTCATTTGCTAGAGATATAGTTGCCACTATATATTTCTGAATTACAAGAGATACAATTTGCAATTGCAAAGATTAGTGGTAACGGACACTCAGCCTCAGTGCCAGGAAGACAACAGAGAGTGGAGATGACAGCAGAGTGGAAGATCCATCGGAAG
>NW_006796885.1:0-29164 GCF_000442215.2 Lipotes vexillifer | reverse complement strand
AAGAGAGGCTGCCTGCTCTGAGTAGTGGCTGCCACAGAATGTTGAGCCTGAGCGCCAAGCCCTCTGGATTCTCAAGAAAATTCTGGAATCCAGATTTTATGTGAAATCTCTGTATTTTGAAATGCCTTCTCTAAGTCTCTGGAAAAAACATTTTGTTGGCTCAATAAAGCATGTCTACAGGTTGTATCCGGCCCATGCACTGCCAGTTTGTTGCCACATTTTGATACATAGTCAAAGAAAATAAAAATCATGTGCCCAAATTTAAGTCCACTCCTACTCTGACCAGATAATTTAAAATCTCAGTATTAAGAGCTAAAACGTGGCGCTGCATCTTTTGAAAACTATTCTTACACTGTTCTCCAAGGGAGACGGCCACTTCTACTCAGTTGGCAAGTGATAGCACCAACACACCTCCCAGCGTTACAACAGCATAATTGAATATATGTACGTAAGATTAAACATTTAATAAAAAGTTAAAATGTCATTTGAATTACTATTTTCTAAAATAAGGATGTCTGTATCATGTATGGAGATTTTCTTTTAGTAACATTTTAAATTTCATGAAGCAAAATGTTTTAGGGCAGCCCCTGATTAACAGTATTTTCTCCCACTGCAAACATCTATTTTATTAAAATCTATGTGCAAAATAACTTTGGAGGAGAGGCAATAAGGTAGTAATATAAAATTCTGTTTCATGAACTGGACTAAAATAATTTTAGGTAGTCACACTTCATTTCTTTTTTACTTTTTTTTTTGACATGATTGTAATTGAATTTCTCCAGTAATTTCAGCAAATGCATTTTTAACTTTACCAAACAGTAAGCCTTAATGTATTCCTGTTTGACATAACAAAATTGTGTAACTCCCACAGCTTTCTACTTTTTTGATATTATATAAGAACCCTGTAATTTTGTATGCCAGAGAAGACAGAGCACCTGAGAATAAATGCCTATTCAAACTTGCAGAGCAATACCTGAAGCAGCAGTATGCATTTCTAAAGTAACCTGAGGTCAAAATTCACAAGGAAACAAGAGATGCTCAAAAAGTTTACTGAAATATGCCCTTCTGATTACACCCTATATTTCAAATTTTTCTAAAACCTGTTATCATTAATGACATGGGATCTGTCAAGCATCGATATTTGGAGCAATAACCCAGTGTTTCCTCACTTTAAAGATTTGGATATTTGAAACTAAATTTTGGGAAAACTGAAAAATGATATTCAAACATAAATAAATGTTTCTAATTTCTATAATCTGGATCATGAGATACTATATAAAACCTTTTAAATTACTAAAACTAAGTAGACATAGTTCCCTAGGATGTCATTTTTTAATGAAGAGAGCAAAGTAACAAGTTTAACAGTGTTATTTATAAGGAAAGCTTTTTACAGTTTTGAAATTTTGTAAAGCAAGCTTTATCAAGCTCTATCAAGCTTGACAGGGAAAGAATGAGATAATAGAAAATGATCTATTACAAAAAATCCAAGATGGTAGATAGTTTGGCCGTTTGAATTAATTTCTGCCTTCCCAGGTTGCCAATGAAGTTTCAATGCT
The DNA here is from genome assembly GCF_000442215.2 of Lipotes vexillifer. Classification (NCBI taxonomy): domain Eukaryota; kingdom Metazoa; phylum Chordata; class Mammalia; order Artiodactyla; family Lipotidae; genus Lipotes; species Lipotes vexillifer. The sequence continues at coordinate 27,608 of NW_006796885.1, read as the reverse complement.
ACAAGGAAATCTTGGCTTTTCCAATTCCTTTGTAGCTCTCTAATCATGAAACATTTATTACTCTTAAAATTGGGAGAGGGTCTACTCTGCTTATTGGAAGAACATCATCCTAACCCTCTGCCTGAAAGCATGTAGAGCCATTTGACAATGCTAAGGCCTTCCAGACACAGCTCCATGCAGTATCTTAACAGCACTGACTGCTAGTTTGTGAGTCCTGACAGTCGACTTAATCATGATCCACTTGCCCTAAAATTAAGGACAAAATCAACAGCAGCTAGGACTCCATAAAAAATCACAAAACACAAAGCTCAGCCTGTACTGCCCTCATGAAGCAAAAGAAATTTTGTTTGGGACAAATGAGGAAGGTCTTTTCCTGTTAGATGCTAAAGTTCAAATATAGATTCTTGTGGTCAAGTGCAGCTTTTTAACAAAGAGCATAACTCAGGATAAAATTTGCTGACTTTTTTTCACTTAATTCAATATTATGAATATTTCCGTGTCAGTGAATATAGGTTTCCTTAATTCTACCTTCTAATTATTAGATAATATTTCCTGGCAATGAAGTATCAAAATTTATTGGGTCATTAAGGACTTATTATAGTGGATTTCTAATTGGTTGCTAACAACCTTGAAAGAGTATTTCTACATGTGAGAGTATTTCTAAAAAAGGTTTTGCTAGAAGTAGAATTGCTTGGTCAATGAGTTTGCTTTTTAAAGATTTTTGAAAGGAACTACCAAGTTGCCACCAAAAGAACTTTACCAATTTGTTTTCCAACCAACAATATGTGAGGTTGCAGACTTCTCTGAGCCTCATCTGTACTGGACATCGCCTGGCTTTTTTTTTTAAGCTACACCTCGCGGCTTGTGGAATCTTAGTTCCCTGACCAGGGATCGAACCCGGGCCCCCTGCAATAGAAGTTCGGAGTCCTAACCACTGGACCACCAGGGAATTCCCCCCGCTTTTAAGTCTGGACAATCTGCTAGATGAAAGCTATATTATATTAATGTGCATTTCTTAGATTAAAAATGAGGTTGAACATCATTTCAAATGTTTATTAATAGTCCCCCATTTGTTTGCATATATTTTTAGTTCTTCTTTTGTGGGCTATCCAGATCTTTGCATACTTTTCCTTTGATTAATTTCTCTTGTTCTGATTTCTGAAGGAGCTCCACAAATATCCAAACTCTCAATCCTCTGTCTATTATGGCAAAACATTCTCCAATCCTTGCATCAGTGCTTTATATTTATGGCTTTTTAATTGTTCAGAAGTTAATTTTTTTTTTTTTTTTTTTTTTTGCAGTACACGGGCCTCTCACTGTTGTGGCCTCTCCCGTTGCGGAGCACAGGCTCCGGACGCGCAGGCCCAGCAGCCATGGCTCACGGGCCCAGCCGCTCCGCGGCATGCGGGATCCTCCAGGACCGGGGCACGAACCCATGTCCCCTGCATCGGCAGGCGGACTCTCAACAACTGCGCCACCAGGGAAGCCCCCAGAAGTTAAATATTTTAATAAGTTCGAATCTGGCAATAATTACCCTTATGGATTTAGAGTTTTGTGTCACACTGCAGAAGGCTTTACCTAAAATTTAAAGATTTGCTTCTTAGCTCTTGACTGTTTAAATTTATTTTCTAAGTGGATATCCAATTGTTCCAACATCACCTATTGTATAATCCATTCTTTTTTCTATTGATTCAAAATTAAACTAAATTTTCCTACACAAATATGTCTCTTCTTGACTATATTTTTCTACTGATCTGCCTTCTACAAGTTAAAATCACATTGTTTAATTATGTAGATGTATAGTATGTTTTGATATCTGGGGGAGTAAATGCCCTGCCCCTCTATTATTTTTCTTTTACAAGGTATTTTAAAATTTTTATTATGAAAATTTTTAAGCCTGAAGAAAAAATAGTACAGTAAACTTCCATTCCCAGCACAAGATTCAAAAACTATCAAGAGTTTGCTACCTTTGTTTCACCTACCCCTTTCAATTCTTGTTTTTACTTCTACTGAAGTATTTTAAAGCAATTTCCATACATTTTGTCATTACAGCCCTGAGTATTTCAGAGTGAATTCCTTAAAATAAAAATGACATTTTCATACGTAATCACAAATGCCATAATAACATCTAAAGGAAACTAACAACAACTTCATTTCTTGGTCATTTCTATTCCATAAACAAATGTCTCCAATAGTTTCAAAACTTCGTTTTACAATTGATTTGTTTGAATAAGTCCAAACTAATTCAATACATCACCTGTGGTTGTTATATCTCTTAAACCTCTTGGTTGTGGGCAGATCCCCCTCCTTTTCCTTTCCTTCCTTATTCCCCTCCCTCCTTCCTTCTTTCTTTCATACCACTGATACATTGAAGAAGCCTCATCACTTCGACATCTTGTTTTCTCATTTAACTTATTACACTTTCTCCCATATTTCTTATTAAGAAAAGTTAGCTCTGGAGGCTTGATCGGATTCAGGTTCAACTTTGTTGGCAAGAACACTTTATGTTCATGTGCTGGTTACTTTTATATGTCAACTTGGCTAGGCCACAGTTCCCAGATATTTGAGCAATCACTTATTCTAGATGTTTCTGTAAAGGTATTTTAAAGGTGAAATTAACATCAGTAGACTCTGAGTAAAGCAGATGACCCTCCATAATGTGGGTGGGCCTCATCCAAGCAGCTGAAGGCCTTAACAGGAAAAGACTGACCTCCCGCGAGGCAAGAGGGAATTCTGCCAGCAGACTGCCTTTGGACTTAAACTAAAACATCAACTCTTCCCCGAGTCTCCAGCCTGCTGGCCTACTCTGAAGACTTTGGACTTGCCAGTCTCAATCACATGAGCCAGTTCCTTAAAATCAATCTCTCTCTCTTTATTGGTTATGTTTCTTTGGAGAACCCTGTCCATATAGTTCAGTACTATGTACTTCCTTCTGCATGACATCTGGAGACTCACAGTATCTGGTTGCCCTACTTTAGTTACGCTGACTGATGCACAGATTCAGTTGATGACAGCCTGATTTTTCCATTTTGGTTCCCCACCAAAATTTCACCTAATGCAGAGGCTCTCAACGTGTTGTCCTCAGACCGGCAGCATCAGCATCACTTGGAAACATGTTAGAAATGCATATTCTTGGCCATACCTTAAACATTCTAAATCAGAGATTCTGGAGGTAAAGCCCAACAATCTGTATTTTAACATGTTCCTTGGGAGACTTTGATGCACACTAAAATTTTCAGAACTGATGCTGTAATGTTTTCATCCATTGATGAACACATCAATGATCTCATTAGAGGCTGAAAAATAGTGATTTTAATTCTATCATTCATTCTACATTGTTAGTTGGAATATTTCTATAAAGAATATCTTTATTCTTTATTTAAAGAATAGCTATCTGGCTATTTCGCATTGCAGTCAGTATAGGGAAGGCAAAATAAATTCCTAATTCTTTCCTTTTACTTGCTACTATTTTTCATAATTAGTTAGTGCTCTACTTATTTCCAGTAGTGTTCAATAACTATTTATCTATTTTTTTCTTTTTTTACTCTAGGTTTGTCTTAAATATCATGAGCTCATAGATTTTTAAATATATATTCAGTGTTTCCATAAGTTGGACTTATCGCTTTCTGATGCTTCAATTGTGCCACATTTACTCAATGGGAAACTCTCCATGTTGGCTCCTGTATCTTTCTGACAAGACTCATTAGTTTTTGATAACTTCTTCACTTCCTGGCACAGCGAAATATCATCGGCTTATCTTGTATATTTCCTGTCTCAGACATAAATCCTCCAACCTTCTAAGAATCACCTAAAAAGGCCATAATCTAAATATGCCGAATAGCCTTTTTTTTAATAAATTTATTTATTTATTGTTTTTGGCTGCATTGGGTCTTCGTTGCTGCGCATGGGCTTTTCTCTGTGGAGAGCAGGGGCTACTCTTCGTTGCGGTGCACGGGCTTCTCATTGCGGTGGCTTCTCTTGTTGCGGAGCGTGGGCTCTAGGCACGCGGGCTTCAGTAGTTGTGGCACGTGTGCTCAGTAGTTGTGGCTCATGGGATCTAGAGCACAGGCTCAGTAGTTGTGGCGCACGGGCTTAGTTGCTCCGCAGCATGTGGGATCTTCCCGGACCAGAGCTCGAACCCGTGTCCCCTGAATTGGCAGGCAGATTCTTAACCACTGCGCCACCAGGGAAGCCCCACCAAATAGTCTTATACTTGCACATTTTCCCTTCTAAATCAGCTTTTCAGATTAAATCAAAGTCTCTTAAACATTGTTAAGATTGCAATAAATTCATGGTTACTCTGGGAAGAACTGAAATGTTGATTTTATTGAAACTTCCTATCTAGGAATATGGAACTATCTCCTTTGCTCTTCCTTTTAATGCCTTTCAGCAATGTATAATAGTTTTCTTTTAGAGGCACTAACATTTCTAAGGTGTACTCCTATGTGCTTTATGGATTTCTCTCATGATTTATGGTCTATTATCTCACCTTATTCTAAACCCTCTAATCACTCTAAGAGCTTTTCAGTTAAATTCCTTAGATTTAGCTATCAGAGAATCAAATTGTTTTAAAAAATAATAGTTGGTTTTCTTTTCAATACTTATATACAACTTGTTTTACATATGTCGTTAGCAAAGACCTCTTGTACAATATTTAATAATGATGGCATTAGACCAGTCTACTGTGTTTTATTTCAGATTTTCATGAGAAAGATTCTTTCTCACTCTACTGTTACATGAGATGCTTGATACAGGTTTCTTAAAATATGCATTATAAAGCTAAGGAAGTTTACCTTTATTCCTAACTTGCTAGATTTATTGCATAAATGGATGCAAAGCTTTTCTAGTAACTGTTGAGCTGATTATATCATTTATTCTCTTTTAATCTATTAATGTAAGAAATTATATCAATAAATCTCTAGAAAGTGTGCAGTCCTTCACTCCTAGAATAAACCCCATTTAGATTTGCAAATGTATTAGTAAGAATAATGCATAGTATCCTCTTTAACATTTTACAATTCCCTTATTTTCTTGTTCCCTTTACATGCTCTTGAGTGGAATGATGAATTCATTATTTGTAAACATTCTTGTATTCTAATAAATGAATTTAAGAATATATATTTTCTTCTTAAGACCGTACTGGCAATATCCTAACAGTACATGATGTACAGTGCTCTCTACCAGTCATTTCCAAATAGTCTATCATTTCATTGCTTGCTTTTTTTCTTTAACTTGCATTTCTAGTACAATCTTCTAAAATTTCCAAGTTGATAGATTTTGTTTGTCCTTTAGATTTTTATTTTATCTTATTGCACTGAGGTTAAGGAACATAGCTTGGATGGTTTCTACTCTAAGGAATTTATTAAGATTTTTTTTTTTTTGCCATGTAGTCAATCCCTGAATTTTTCCCATGGGTTTTTGATCATCCTTTGTCTGTGCTTTCTCTTTAGCCACCTCGTCTCCATTTACTGATCCTCAGCTCATGGAGTTATCCCATTTAAATCTAGAAGTCTCCCATCACCTTCCATATAAAAACGATGATAACATTTATGACTAAATCTACCAGATTGTGGACTGAAGCTAATGTCTCCTTTTTACTTTCTGCCTTTCATCCTTCAAGAAATCTACTTCACCTCTGTGAAGCCCCCCACTACATCAAGTATGGCAAGTAAATTATGTGGCCACTGTTTTGGTATGCAGATCATGCAGAGTGCTACATGTGAATCATCATACTCCACTGGATTTTGGGGGTGTTTCCAGTGCTCGTAACTGAAATGAACATATAAAAATCTGTGAGCTCATAATATGTAAAACAAAGACACAGTGAAAAAAGAAAAAATAAATACCTGTTAAACACCACTGGAAATAATTAGAGCACCAACTAATTATTGTACACACACACACACACATGCATGCACAGACTAACACACAATTCAGTCCATGCAATTTTTGTCCTGTCAAAGCTAAAGATGTTGTATTGTTCTATCAAGAATATCATATCACTGCATAAACATGCATAAGTTAAGGAGATGAGAGAGCTTTGCATTGGCAAGAATGGAAAATCTCTGCTGCAAAAGAATCAAAGCATATTGTACTTCAGAACTGCAAGGTGCTATAGCCAAATCCTTTGAATTATATTGACAGGCTATCCTCAGAAGAGATAATTTGAATAATGATCCTTCATTAAGTAGGTTCCCAGAAATAAAGCTTATTTCAACTTCTTGACTCTTTAATCCTTATATTCTACAGATGGTAAGCAATTAAAAACCCTTAGGGCAATTGAAATTGTGTATGAAAAACCTCCACGGTATTTTTTATACACTAATATCTTCCTTATCCTCCCTTCACCAAACCTTTATCCTCTAGGTGAACAGAAAAGCCAAATTCTCTTATTTTTATTTTTTCTTTTATTTTTCATCTACTTTCTCTCTCTAAAATTGTGCCTATTCTGGACATTTCATATAAATGGAATCATACACTATGCCAGACTTGCCTCTGGTTTCTTTCATTTAGGATAATGTTTTCAAGGTTCATTCATGATGTAGCATGTATCAGAACTTCATTCATTTTTATTGAATGGATATACCACGTTTTATTTATCCATTCATTGGTTAATGAAAATTTGTTTTTTTCCTATTGTTTGATTACAATGAATAATGCTGCTATGAATATTTGTGTTCAAGATTTTGCATGAACGTGTTTTCTCTTGGGTATATACCTAGGAGCAGAATTGCTGAGAAATTCTGAGGAACTGCTAAACTCTTTTCCAAAGCAGCCACATCATTTTACATTTCCATCAGCAGTATATGAAGGTTCCAATTTTTCTATATTTTTGCCAAAACTTGTTTTGCCTATTTGATTACAGCCATTCTAGTAGGTATGAAGTGGTACCTCACATGCTTTTGATTTGCATTTCCCTAAAGACTGATGATGTTGAGCATATTTTCATGTGCTTATTGGTCATTTATGTAACCCCTCTGGAAAAATTTCTAGTCAAAATTTTTGCACGTTTTTAATTTGGTTTCCCCACTTCTTTTTAAGCTTTTTAACTTCAATGGAGACTAATTCCATATGTTCTTTATTCTTGTTCACTGATGCGTGCTTTTTAGGAATACTGTTGTTAGATGCTATTCAAGTTATGAATTTTAAAAACCCACATAAACATTCATTTGAAAAATTTCTCTTTGGGTTGACAAGTACTAATGATCATGTTCTAACCTGATTATCATCCATATCATATTTAAATCCAAATCTGATTTAAGTGCCCATGATGATAATAAGTGTGGAATTTTAATAAATTTAATGATAATTACTTAGTGAACATTTATTGCCATATGGTGCACAAAGCACTGAAGATGATAATAATCAGAAGAAAAGTTAAAACATGTAAGAAGTTGACAGTAGTATCTCATATAATCTTTACCAAGCCCTATAATATTACTATTATATTTGCATATTAGATAACCATGGCCCTTTTACTCACAGGGTATCATTTACTTTAAAACCAATAAACATGGGCTTCCCTGGTGGCGCAGTGGTTGAGAGTCCGCCTGCCGATGCAGGGGGCACGGGTTCGTGCCCCGGTCCGGGAGGGTCCCACATGCCGCAGAGTGGCTGGGCCCGTGAGCCATGGCCACTGAGCCTGCGCGTCCGAAGCCTGTGCTCCGCAACGGGAGAGGCCACAACAGTGAGAGGCCCGCGTATCGCAAAAAAAAAAAAAGAAAAAAAGAAAAAAAAAAAGAAACCAATAAACATGTTGTTACAAACATAGTGTTAGTGAAGGGAGTTACCTGGTAGGAAGAGCTGCCTGATCCAAACCTGGTGTTTCAGGTAAGACTTCCTGGAGGATACATATACCAAGTCATAAAAGATGAATAGAAGTTGGCCAGGCAAGTCAAAAGAGGATGGAGGTGCATATGAATAGCACAGGTTGTAAGACCAATAGGTATAAAGGGGCACTGGAAGTAAAACAGGATATTATAAACATTGGAAGAAATGAAAGAAGTTCCATACGTCCATATTCTAGAGTTGGGTAGGGTACAGAGTGGAATAGGGGGCCATGTGGCTGGAGAAATAAGCAGAAGGCAAATCACAGTTTCCTAAAGCATATAGGAGGATTTATCCTTGTGCTATTGAAGGGTATTATACAGAGGAATGGCATGATCCAGTTTAGGCTTTAGAATTTACTAGGGTTGCATGATGGAAGAGAATGAATGAGAAGGGACAAGACTAGAGGCAAGGAAACCATTTAGGAAACTATTCCAATGATGCAGGTGGGCAAGTATGGTGACTTGAACTAGAAAACAGTAAAGAGATGCAGATATTTAGTAAAAGGTAATATCACAGAGCTTGCCAATTTATTACATTCATTCATTCATTCATTCATTCATTTAACTTATATGTATTGTGTTTACTAGTTGTCAGGCTCTGTTCTAGGCAGTGGGAGTAAAGCGTAAAGAAGTAAATTGTACCTACAAAGTGAAAAAATAAAAGAAAACACATCCCAGAAAAGAGGAGACTTTAGGGGATTAAGTATTTAAAGGATGACATTAAAACGTATAATTAGGATTATTTTGCAGTCTTTGGTGGGCAAACTTAAATGATTTAGAGAGTTGAGATAACTATTAGGGTTTAAACCCTGCAAGACTTTGTTTTAGTGATTGTATGACTACTGTTATAAGTGCATAAATATTTGAATTTTTAAAAAAATTTATTTCAAAATTTATACGGTGGCCATGATGTCAAATAAGAGATTTTAGTATTCTTTCCTTACCTATTAGTCACGGTAAGGTAAAGACACCAAGCATCTTTATGTTATACTATTTATTTTATAAAAAAACTCTAGGTCTTTAAATTGAGATAAAGCTACAATCACTCCTTCTTCTGCAAGATAGTAAACATTTATATATTTATACCAAGACATATTTTTATGCAACTTAACTTTTACTGTAGTATTAATGTGTCAAGTTTCTTCAATTTGCACTGCAATACTTGAAAAAATTGTCCTTAAGCAAAGTTTCTTTTTTTATGGCAATTTCAGATCTAAAGATAAGAGGATCCTTACCCATTGATTAGTACCTGCTTCAGAAACAGATCAGTTATGGAGTAAAGAAACTCCATAAGAGTTAGTTTATTCAGTACACAGGGTTTGATTCATCATCTTTACCACTAAAGCATTAAGGAAGAGATGCCTTTTATCCCCCTAAATAAAAGGTAAAAGTCAAACTCAAAGTGTAAAGAAAATTATTTTATAGCTTTTGCTGACTAAGAACCATACCTACTTAACCATCTCAGAAGAATTCCAATTTATAAGTTGTAAAATATCATCACATAAAACAATAAATGCAAGGAGAGGATTTAACTTAAATTTCAGGAGTGTAAAGAGGGATCAAGTCAGGGAAGAGGCCCACAACGGGTTTTCAGGTTTATGGTATTTCTTTAATTCTTCGGTGGGATGGCTGGTATAATAAACAGAGTTCCTTCCAGAGGAAAAGAATCAACAGGATGAAGATTATCTCTATCTCTATGTCTATCTATAGAGAAAGAGCACTGGCTCACACAATTATGGAGGCCAACAAGTCCCAGGATCAGCAAGCAGCAAACTGGGGAGCCAGTGATTTAGTTCTAATCCCAGTCTAAAGGCAGAAGTAGACCAATGTCCCGGCTCAAACGCAGTCAGGCAGACTGTCCTCCCTTGCCCTGCCTTTTTGTTCTAATCAGGCTTATGAGGGACTAGATGGCGTCCACTGACCCTGGGGAGAGCAACTGGCTTTACTTACTCTATTGATTCAAATTTTAACCTCATCCAGAAACAACCTCACTGACACACCCAGAATAATGTTTAACCAAATATATGGGCACCCATGGCCCATTCAAACTGACATATAAAATTAACCATCATGGTTGGTTACACTGGTATTCACTGGTGTTCAGAATTATCTCTTTGAATTATATATATATATATGTTTGTGTATCCTCTTTATACGTTTAATAAAAAAAGCTGAACTCAAAGATATTACTGCAACAAGTGACATTAGAACTTGTGTTATCAAATGTAGTAAAAGAATACACACCTAAAATTGGGTTTTGAATAAATAAATGGAGAAGAGATAAATCTCAAAACCGCCAAGGTCATGAAAAACAAGGGAAGTCTGAGAAACTGAGGCAGACCAGAGGAAACTGGAAGAAACGTTAACAACTAAATGCAATGCGATACTCCGGATTGGGTCCTGGAGCAGAAACAGGACATTAATGGGAAAACACTGCTAAGTTCAAATCCTTGACCAATGTTGATTTCTTAGTTTTGATAAATGTACCATGACAATGTAAGGTGATAACACTGGAGGAAAGTAAATCCGAGTGAGGTGAACTTTCTGTACTGTCTGCAACTTTTCTGTAATTCTGTAACTATTCAAAAAATTAAAAGTTTAGTTTAAAATCTATCATGCTTGACTACTGATTCACTTGCTAGGGTGGTATCATCTAAGGAGGCCAGTCTGATTTCAAAGTGGGAAAGATGCATTTGTGCTTGTCTCACTTGTTCTGCATGTTAAGTATTCCAGGAGACCAAAAATAGATTTCAGTCATTAGCGATAGCAAACCAAGACCTCTGCTCAGCACTAAATGTTTTGAAAGCATAAAACCAGCAAGAGTGGAGATTTACACATGAGATAATACTGAGGTTGCTGTTAACCTTGAAGGACAAGATGAATCTATCTGGCTGGATATATAAACATTACACATTTGTTCTTGGGGAAAAGGTAGTATATTAAGGCTACAGAATTAAACAAATATTTTTCATTAAAATTTTCAAAATAATTGTTATAACAACATGTCATAAGGTCTAGTGTGTCTTTTAACTTTGGAATTACCCAAACATTTTAACTCCTTAAAACCGAAATTAAATTTTTCCCTTGAAATTGAGATCCATTTATGAAGGCTTAAGTTGCCAAGCTAAGTATATCATGAACAAGTAGTTACAAGAGTGACTACTATATGTCTGGCACTGAGCTAACTGTTATACATATTTTTGAAGAACTGTAACATATTGTCCCTGTTCTTTAGTATTATTAATCTTGTTGGATACATAAGATACATGCATATCAATACATTCATTTTAGCAAACTTGTGTCTTGCTCTATTGTTGCTTTTCATGCCCTGATTCCACAGGAGGTAATTTTTTACAGGTCAATTTTCAAAAATATAAATGATTTTTTTTTTTTAAGCGTTCAAAACTCACACGGTGTAAGGTCTCATGTGGGGGCAACATAACGTGTAACCAAATGAATTCAACTTAGACCTTTACCGATATGAACGTCAAAGTGTAAAGGCTGGAGCAAAACAATTTCAAACTATCCAACTTAAGTTTCAGAATGGTTATGTCTAGTCACTGTGAGGAAAGATGCTTCTGGATAGAGTAATCCATACCAGATCTTTACTGTTTCCTCATGTCCATCATTCCTAAATAATCTGATTGTGGATAACATAGTGAAACAAGGGGTAGTATTTGTTTTAATTTTGTTTTTGTTTTCGTTTTTCTCAGCATCACAGGATTACTATGTGGGGAAAAATTTTTTTCTCTTCATCTTTTTTTTTTTTTTTTTTAACAGAGGACCAACTGCTTGTTCTCACTGAGAATTCTCCACACAGCTCTACATTATCACGTTCTCAGGATTAACAAGTTATAATGATCAGAACCTCAAAAAACTCTGGGGAAAGTAAAAATAGAATAAGATGAGACCCAGAGTTAGCTAGAAATTTTTCATTTTCTAGAAATCAAAATGCTGAAATTGCTTCATAACATGAAAAAAAAATGAATTCAGAATTTGACTCAAATCCCAATTCTTGTATTAAAGTATATGTAGGAAAAGAGGTACTTGGTATATTTGTGTGTAGACTTCTTTTTGAAGTCAACACTGGTAACAGTATATAGATGTCTTAAAAATTCTTAGAAGTGGAGGTACAAATACATTCTGGTATAGTATTGCTCTTTTCAAATACATCTTTCTATTTTATTCCTCCATACTGGCAAAATGAATAGTCTATTGCCGTTTAAGACTTAAAACAGCTGCATTTCTAATTTTGGCAGATTACGAGGGATTTTTATATGGGTGGCATGTTAAAAGCAAATAAACGACATGCCAACCAGCAAAATGAGAGCGCTGGGCAGATGGTAGCACGGCTGAGTTACTGAACTGAAGTGCTATGTGCTACCAATCATGGAACATCAAAAAGGGATATTTGGCAGCTTTTCAAGTCAAGCCCAATCATTTACCTCAAGCAAAAATAATTCATGTCCACGAAGTCTTCAGATAGCCATTCAGTAGCCATTCTCCAACTGGCCTTTGTCAACACAGGCAGGCTTCAATGACTTTATTTCACGGATTTTGATGGTACATACAATTCTACCTTTCCTTCCTTCCTTTCCTCCTCTGGGCTCTCGTGTGTGTGTGTGTGTGTGTGTGTGTGTGTGTGTGTGCGCGTGTGTGCGTGTGCGTGTGTGTTGAGAGACAGAAAGAGAGATGGGGGGAGGGGGGGAGGAAGGAATATGGAAACAAAGTATATATTATGATTTCTCCTACTACTAAGGGGATTATCTTGGAAGAAGTCAAGAAGCATTTCAGTATGTCCTGTCATCAAAATGAAAAATAATCCATCCATGTAAGATCATGAGACAATCTTGATCAACATTAATCTTCATTGATCAATCTTGTTTAATACATTTTAAAAATTGCATTCAGAATGCTACTATGTAAATTTCCTGCAAACCCAGAGACATGATTTTCCAGAGAACAAACAGCTGGGCACTGTTTGGCCTTCAAAAGCAGGTTTTTCTCTGATTCAAGGCACCTTATGAAGTATGAGGCTAAGGTTATATAACATTTTAAATAAAGATTTTAGAATTTACGTACTTAACTAAATGTCTTTTCTAACTTGCACAAGATCCATTGTTAACCCCTGATATTTTATTATATTTTGTATGTTTTTGTAAACCATTATAAATATACCTTGGAAAAATGTGAGATAAAACAAAGAAATGAACCCATTCATATACTGCACAAATAGTCTATATACTATACCATCATGCTGTATTATCCTCCCTGACCTATTTCTTTTCTACTATCTACTTTCCCGGTCTCCTTCCTTTCTAGGATGATTTTACAAGATCTGGATGTCTTACATAACGTGTTAGATACTTTACATTATTATCATAGTCAAGCCTTAGTCTGAAGGCACCCAAACACAAAACAGCTTTCCCAATGCCACACAGCTAATAAATGGGCTGCTGGGAATTGGACTCAGGCAGTTGCGTTCCAGAATCTGTGCTTTTAACTACTAGGGTATTCTGTGTCGCACACAGTGAAATGAGATAAAGAAATCAAGAAGCCAAATATCATGCCAAATACAAAGGATTAGTATAGTGAAAGCAATGTAATACTGACTTGCACCATTATTAAAGGTGGCCCATGAATTCAGATTTGAGAGGTCAAGGCCAAAGCAAGAAGGAAAATTAAATGTCTTAAAAGAGTAATATTATTCATAAAATAGAGCTGTTTTGGGTACTAAAGTCTGAGGAATTTATCCAATAAGAAAGGGTGATATAGTAGATGATATAGGAGACAATGACTCCCATGAGATTTCAGTAATAAATATGCTACCAAAATTTTCAGTTGTGTTATTTATAACATCTCTCAGTATGTCATATCAAAGAACATTTCAGTTAAAAGCATTTTTGAAGTGTGTGTGTGTGTGTGTGTAAAGAATGTATTCCAGAGTTTTAGGAGTAAAATTTCATTTATCTAGCTGTTCTGTCCAATAGAATTTTTTCGATGGTCAAAATGTTCTATATCAATATGGCAGCTATTAGCCAATGTACCTATTAAACACTTGAAATGTAGTCATGTGACTAAGGAGTTAAATTTTAATTTTACATTAATTCTAGTTAATTGAAATTTAAATTGCCACACATAGGGCTTCCCTGGTGGCGCAGTGGTTGAGATTCCGCCTGCCAATGCAGGGGACACGGGTTCGAGCCCTGGTCTGGGAAGATCCCACATGCCGCGGAGCAACTAGGCCCGTGAGCCACAACTACTGAGCCGGCGCGTCTGGAGCCTGTGCTCCGCAACAAGAGAGGCCGCGATAGTGAGAGGCCCACGCACCGCGATGAAGAGTGGCCCCCACTTGCCACAACTAGAGAAAGCCCTCGCACAGAAATGAAGACCCAACACAGCAAAAATAAATAAATTAATTAATAAACTCCTACCCCAACATCTTCTTAAAAAAAAAAATAAATAAATAAATAAATAAATTGCCACACATAGTGGCTACCACACCACACAGGGCACAGCCAGAGGCATGGTTGGACTGCATAGCCCTCAACCTATTCTCACGAATACAATTTCATATTTTCACAATAGATGGACAAAATAATAACCCAAACACTTTTATTTTCTAGTTTGAGTCTACAGCACAAGAATTTCATGTTATTTAACCCGGCAGAAAACTAGCCATTTGTTCAAAGTTTCTGACTCGAAAAAAATCTGTATTACCTCTGTATAGAATTGAGACAAGGCAATACCTATTTATAAGATACTATTATTGCTTAGAATATTTTTTATATTATGGTCAGATTCTGTAACTCATCTATTTCAGTATCTCTGATGTGTCAAAATCTTCATTTTTGAGTTGGAGTGTGATTTTTGGAAATAAGCTCCAAATAATTCTGAGTCAAATCTGATAAATAAGACAGATTAATGACATTTTTTGTGTGCTTTATAAACCAATTATAAAGACAAAATTAATGTAAAAAGGCAAAAAGAACAAGGACATCTTACTATGTTTCCTAGAAGGATTCTGAATATGCAAGTCCTCTGAGCTCTTGTTCTATCATTAAGATGCTAACATTGTAAGATTTATGTATGTGAGACATTGAGTGTCCACCCTAAGAAGAATTATAAGGAATTTTTGGTTATACAGAGACCGGAACATACAGAGAAAAATCCCCCTCTGTGTGGTTTTCATTACCCATGTGTTCTTTTCCTGTTTATCTGGATGACTTACAGTACTGTCCTCAATTACAGAAGTCGTAGATTAAAAGAGAAGAGAAGGAAAAAGTATGATTTCTGGCTAGATATTCACTTGCCAGATGGTTAAGAACTAAACCTTAGGCTAATTCTGAGTGAGCAGAGGGGCTTGATATGTCCTTCTCTGAAAACCACAGTACGTACACGGACAGAGATCTCTATAGAGATTTAGACTCCAGTTTGGAGCGGGTGACGCAGCTTCTCCTATAGATCTTTTGCCAGCTGACCCTTAGGCACTGACAGCTGTTCTGCTGGATGGACAAAGCTACAGAGCTCCAATGTGAGGAGGAAAAGGAAGAAGGGACGCAGCCGGAAAGGTCAGCCAGCATCTCAGGATATCACTCCTTATTCCTTCCAGATGCTGAAATAGAAAGGTCAGAGCCCGAGGCCAGCTCCAGGGTCACCTCTCTGAGCTGTAATGCTAGGTAAGGAACCCTGAGGCTCCAGATGAAGAAATGATGGCAAGTTGATGAAGGAAAGTGAGATTACTATTGAGGGGGAGCGCATCAAAAAGAAGTGATTACTAAACATGTTTTAGAAAGAAAGCAAGGATATTTGAAAGAAAAGAACAATGGGTAGGAAAGCTAACTCAAGCAAGAATGAATGGACTTCGGTGGCAGATGAGGTCACTTGGTCACGGTGATGAGCACAATCAAGGAGTTGTAAGAATTAAGATAGGAAAACAATTGGTATTTTATGAATTAGGTCTCATTGTACATGAGAAATGTTGTCAAAGACATTGCAATGTTTTGAAAGCAAACTAAATTTCTAAAAATAAATAATTTCCAAAAAATAGTTTTTAAGGATATGTAGAAGATAGCAAAAAAACAGAAAAAAAAGGATTAGTCAGATGATAATAATACTAATCTTACTAACAGATTAGGCCAAGGAGAGTCAACAGTAAGCACTGAAATTCAACTCCTACAAGACAACAGCAATTTTCAACATCATATACAGAACACCTATTTAACTGTTCATTTTTGGGTTTGTTCATTTTGTTTACCTAAGTATTCATTCACTCACTGAACCAACAGATATTGATTACATGTCATATGTTAGGTCCTGAGGATTCAATACCAAAATAAACGGTTCCTGTTTCAAGTAAAGTGTAGTCCAGTGGGGTGGAGGTGGGGCATGAAAGTCGAGAACTTCACATTTGTCAGGCATCTTGCGAAAGGCGTTCTATTTATTCTCATGAAGTCTATAACCCAACCCTATCTTGGAGATACTGTTATTGCTATTTGATAGGTGATAGATAAAGACTCTGGGGAATGAGGTGACTTGCAATACACTATATAAGAAATAAATGGCAGCCCTGGGGTTTAAACTGAAGTCTTTTATTAGAAGTCCACTATCAAATTGAAGTTATGAGGATATATGCCACAAAAGAAATGTGCATATTTCTGAGTGAATATATGTAAAGTAGTTAGAACAGTGCCTAACACATCATAAATGCTATATGTCCTTATATCACTATCAGTAATGTTATCATTTTTTTTCTTAAAGAACAACATGGGGAAGAAAAATTAGTTATTCAAAATTATGTTAATCCCGGAGTTCGGGATTAATATATACACTTTACTGTATATAAAATAGATAACCAACAAGGACCTACAATATAGCACAGGGAACTATACTCAATATTTCATAATAACCTAAAAGGGAAAAGAATCTGAAAAAAAATAGATATATATGCATGTATAACTGAATCACTTTGCTGTACACCTGAAGGTAACATAACACTGAAAATCAACTGTGCTTCAATAAAAAAATTAAGAGAAATACAATGTAGCAGAATGCAACATGTGCATAAAATTTTCAAATGAAATAAGATTCTTCAAAGAACTTTTTTCCTTTAGGGTTTGTCTTATGCCCCATGTGACCTGGGAAGAATGTCTTCACTTTGCCTTGACACTTAAGGATAGTTAAGTTTAAAAAAAAAAAAAGACAGAGAACCAATGCACTATTGTACTATATCTCCTTGGAGAATCCACTCCACAAAAGGATAAATAATCGAGAAAACTATCAAAGTAAGGAGGGAGTGCTCCAAGGCCCCTTTTCCTACTTGTGATCATGGAGGTCACAAGTAGGAAATGGGAAATCTATGGAAACATTCCAACAGTCTGCTCTTTGCATTCACTTTTAATGAAAATCGTTTAGAGTGGCACAATGAGACCAAAACCAGATTTATCTGAAAGATAAGAATGTAAAGAGAATTAATATTACTAATAAATGGAAATGCTAAGGACACAGTTAACATAAACCATATTTAGAAGAAAAGAGTAATGATCTGTAATCTCACATTTAAGTTTTTCCACTGTTAAAAAACCACCTGCACAGATAATTGCAACTAAAGGTGCATAGGAATTAGGACCACTCAGCCTGGCAGATTTAGATGTCTAAGAACAACTACAAAGAAATACAATTATCCAAGCAGTATTGGGCTGGGGAGGTGCTTTGCATGATTAATTCTGCCTTCTTAAAAGCAAACAAACAAACTTATGTCTACATAACGTACTCTTGGAGAAATAATAATGCAGTGATCTAATACATCACTCTCGAGGTTTTTCCCTTCCATCCGTATTTCAGAGGGGGAAAAAAACACTGCTAGGCAAGGTACTATATCTGAGAGAAACGGATATAACTGGCATAGCACCATATAAATCAATAATTTACACTTTCTATAAAATAAGGGAGGACTACCTGGAATTTCGTTACCATATATTTTTTCTGGCTTATAGTTTAGACAATGAATCTTACTAATAGAAAAATATGGTCATAAGAATACTTTAAATATAGTGACCCTAAGACACTATTTCAATTTTGATCAGAGCTGTGAAATTACATGATGGGATCCTATTTAAACAAGGACATGGTTACTTTATTATTTCATATTTTGTTTCATAACTCTACAGAGAAGAGCCTCCAGAGTTTTCTTAATCTGATCACAATTTGTATGTTTATGAAATATTTTTTATGAGGAGGAAGGAAATAATGGTTGTGTGATAAAAATCATGTCAATGGAATTTGTAGCTAGCTCATTGCTGGTTTTGTTGTTACAAATACCATCAATGTTTCTTTGAAATATAAACTGTCTTACTATAGTAGGAATTCTTTGAACAGGTTCTCAAGAATTCCTGTTTACCAGTACAAGTTCAAAGGGCTAACTTGAAGCGGTGTGAACAATTCAGTCACTTAGATTCAAGCTCTGGTTAGTACTACCCCTACTCACTGTAGGATGTGGGCAAGTTAAAATTTATATTCCATAGCTTTTTTTTTTTTTTTTTTTGCGGTACTTGGGCCTCTCACCGTTGTGGCCTCTCCTGTTGCGGAGCACAGGCTCCGGACGTGCATGCCCAGCGGCCATGGCTCACGGGCCCAGCCGCTCCGCGGCATGTGAGATCTTCCCGGACCGGGGCACAAACCCACTTCCCCTGCATCGGCAGGCAGACTCTCAACCACTGCGCCATCAGGGAAGCCCTCCACAGCTTTTAAGATACCTGATTTCACTACCTCACGGTGTCATTGCAAAGGAAACATTACTTATGTAAACTGCTTCAAAAGCCTGTGCCACTATGTAAACAATGATTTATTGCTTCTTAACTCCTGCTTTTCCATGGTTCAAACATTGCCCTCTGTGAGAAAGAAGTGGCCTGTATAAAGAGAATGGATATATCATCTCACATCACTTGTCTATGGGCTTGACCTAGAGAAGTATTTCCAGAGTGAACTGCTGACCCAAGACTCCCCAGATAGAGGGGAGAAAAAAGTATTTCGTGATACAATGAATTTGGGGAGTGATATTGGAGAATTATGTTTCCTATCAGCATGCACCAGAGTTCTGAAGAGTCCTGCAGTAAATAATTCTTTCAACATTGCTTAACACAACATTTCTCAAAGTTATCTCAAAGTTATCAAAGACCAGGATTCCCTTTTGTGGTATGTTTAACCACCATGAAAATCATGGGAAAGGCCACTTAGAGTGTGAGGAGAGCAATCAAAACAGCTAACATCTATTGTGTGCAGCTGCTATGCACAGAAATTCTCCGAAGTGCTTTACATGCATTATTTTAATTTTTATAATAACCATACAATGTAGGTGCTATTGTTGTCCCCATTTTATAGATGAGGAAACTGGATCACTGAATGATTTAATGTCTTAGCAAAGATGTAAGTGGTGAAGCACAGAAAAAGGATATGAACCCAGATGATCTGGCCCTGGAAACTACTCGATCCTTATGCATACCACTTAACTTGCAGGCTGAAGAAAACATGGAACCCATGTATTATTATCACTGTATGATACTTTCATCCAGTATAAGCTCCTTTTTAGATTAAAAAATAAACAAAACCCATGAATCCCAGAGGTTATGCAACTTATACAAAAGCATGAAGGAAATCAATGGTACTATATATCCTGATTATATATAATCAGTTATTCAGCCCTCCGGGGCAGTACCCAAACCATCTGGCAAACATGTTGAAGAATGTATAAGGGCAAGACTTGGGATTAAGGAAAGGAATGAGATCACGCTTAGGTAGCTGTAGCCCTCCTTGGAGTCGCCTTCATTTTCTCATCTCCTTCATCAACTATATACAAATGGTTATTAGATCTCTTTAATTTTACCTCTAAAATATCTCTTGATCTCTGTACCTCATTTCCAGCTCTTCTGTCACTGCCTGAGAATAGGTCCATACCCTTCATCCTGGGCTATAGTACTAGCTTTCTAAAGAGGCTCCCATCTCTAGATGGTGGGGAACAAACAACCACATGGGGAAACAGCATTCTGCAAAAGTTATAAATAATACAGCATAATCTACTGTAAAAGATGACAAAAATTTCCCAGGAAAAAATGTGGGTTTTTACTATTAGTACAAGAAGGAAAGATTTAACACTTAGCTCTAAGACTTTAAAACCGTGATTTTATTTGAGAAATTCTTGTAGTCCTTGTCTATTTAATCACCTACAAGATTGATACATACACACATATAGACAATTATTAGAGCTCAAGTCCAAACAAAACAAAGCAAAAAAGGGTTGAGTCATATGAATGCAGTCCTGTTATTAATATGCTTTGCTACGGATGAATTACCATGCTTCAATAGAGATCCATCATGCAGAAGACTTCAGATAAATTCCATGAACTTTATTTACAGTTCAGTACCATACACTTGAACTTGACATTGGCTTTAGTAAAAGAAATTTCCATTTGCAGTGTTTTCCTACTTCATAACAATAGTAACAATGCTAACCCTTTGGTCAACAGACAAAGAAAGTTTGCCAGTCATGGGAGTATATATGGTGGGAAACTTCCATGGAGTTGTTTTTTTTTTCCCCCCCCATAACCCAACCCATTCACCCATGAGCAATCTTTTCCTGGCTTACTGGTTCTAAAAGCATTAGCTCAACCATGCCATTTTTTCAAAAAAAAAAAAAAAAAGAAAGAAAAAGCGGGGATTGGTGGGGGAAGCCAGTGAATTAGCCAGGAGCAGTCTAGTTAGTACTAACATGATGAAAGGTCTCAGCAGAAAATGACATAAGCAAGAGAAAATTCTTGATGCTGTCTGAAGAGACAAGAGTGTTTAACATTCCTGAAAATTAATATTTTCCACATTTTCTCACATTTTATTACTGTACTATGCCAGAAAATGTTCCTTTTGGTGGAACGTTGGTTAAACATGAAAAGACTCAGATTATGTTTATGTCAAACTACAGAATAAAATTTAATTTTTTTTCTTAAACATCTTTATTGGAGTATAATTGCTTTACAATGGTACGTTAGTTTCTGTTTTATATATAACAAAGTGAATCAGCTATATACATATACATATATCCCCATATCTCCTCCCTCTTGTGTCTCCCTCCCACCCTCCCTATCCCACCTCTCTAGATGGGCACAAAGCACCGAGCTGATCTCCCCAGGCTGTGCGGCTGCTTCCCACTAGCTAACTTATTTTACATTTGGTAGTATATATTAGTCCATGCCACCCTCTCACTTGGTCCCAGCTTACCCTTCTCCCTCCCTGTGTCCTCAAGTCCATTCTCTACATCTGTGTCTTTATTCCTGTCCTGCCCCTAGGTTCTTCATAAATATATATATATATTTTTTACATTCCATATATATGTGTTAGCCTACGGTATTTGTTTTTCTTTTTCTGACTTACTTCACTCAGTATGACAGACTCTAGGTCCATCCACTTCACTACAAATTACTCAATTACGTTTCTTTTCATGGCTGAGTAATATTCCATTGTATATGTGTGTCACATCTTCTTTAGCCATTCATCTATTGATGGACACTTAGGTTGCTTCCATGTCTTGGCTACTGTAAATAGAGCTGCAATGAACATTGTGGGACATGACTCTTCTTGAATTACGGTTTTCTCAGGGTATATGCCCAGTAGTGGGATGGCTGGGTCCTATGGTAGTTCTATTTTTATTTTTATTTTATTTATTATTTTTTTTGCGGTACACGGGCCTCTCACTGTTGTGGCCTCTCCTGTTGCGGAGTACAGGCTCCAGATGCACAGGCTCAGTGGCCATGGCTCACGGGCCCAGCCGCTCCACGGCATATGGGATCTTCCCAGACCGGGGCACAAACCCGTGTCCCCTGCATCGGCAGGCGGACTCTCAACCACTGCACCACCAGGGAAGCCCATCATCCCCCCTTTTTTTGGTTCCAAATTTCTTATAATAGTGTTTTAGTGATTTCATTATATATATTTTTTGAAATATAAAGGGAACAGTAACTGAGCAGGGCTCCCATCTGAAAAACAATATTTCTCTCATCGTTGTGGCAGATAAATCTAAACATTTTCGTTGCTGTTGGGGTAAATCGTCAAGAAAGCTTTCCCCCATGTGGCACGTGCTAGTGCTTTTAAAACGAACTCCAGATGAAAATCATGATCACTAGCTTTGTGGTATTAATAAGTTTCTTTAGGAACTGTGTTGTTATTCCAATCTCCTTCAAAGCAAAATGAGAAGTTGTGCCCAATTAAATGAAAGAAACAAGTAAGTGAAATTACATGCAAAATAAAGGAATAACCCAGTACGCTTAACTGGAGGACAGATGGTAAAGCGTCAGTGCAATTCCGTACGTGAGGCCAGCGTTCTTCTCCTCACCAAACGCTTCACATAACTAGACACCTCCTAGAGCCCCCTTTCCTGTATCTTCCATATCACTGCTGAGTAGATTCCAATTGCCCAAAATCTCTCCATCTGCTCTGCACCACACACCCCCCCAGTCCTGCCCCACCCCAAGCTCGAGCCATTTGCAAAAGCCATGCTTCCACTCTTCTCAACTTTGTATGCACTATTCCCTTTGCCCAGCTAAGCCCTAGCAAAACAGCCTTCCTGGTCTGCCTTCCCTCAGGACAAGGCAGGGGCTGCTTCTGGGCTCCTGCAGTATAGTCTGAGTTCCTCTAGCATTTAAGGACCTTCCCTGTCTGCTGACTTTTCTGCCGTCGCCCTGCTGCTTAAGCTACTGGCTACCAACCCTATCACACCCAATGCCCCCTTAAACCCAAATATTCTTTAATGCTCTTTCTATTTTCTTGTAATGGAATTTATAAATAACTTACCTACACACATACTTTTAAAAACACAGACACAACAAACACGTGCAATCTCAACTCAACACAATGCCCCAGTTGTAAAAATTAAGAAAGAAAAGTTTAATTCACATAGTAAAATACTATGAATTATAAACGTTGAGGCAGAACACCACCAGAAGACATATAAAGTCGTCCTTTGCTTGCCCCTCTATGTACGGAATCTGCACGAAGGTGAGGCTAAAAAATGCAGGGAGGTACAGATGGGTTTTCTGTGACTCAAACACCACAGGCAGGGTTCCACTGGTCACGTGAACTTACGTGAGGGTAACTAACTTTTGACTCCAAATAAAGCAAAGTATAATACAATTTTCCCTTCAGTTACATTTACAATTCAATTTACAATTTTCCTGGAAAAGTCACTGTATATTAAATCTATGCCAAAGCAAAGAAGTCTTTGTGTTTATATGAAAAACACAATCAGGTTTTAGGCTCGGATAATCATGAACAGGTTCTTTACCTACAGAAAAGTCCTTTCAACAGACTGGGGTGTGGGGTGTAGAGGACATTGTTGTTGAAGGGGACGGTCCTGCGCTCTGCAGGGCAGCTAGTACCTCTGGTCCTCAAGCACCAAGTGCCAGTAGCACCTCCACTAATCATCATGACACCTACAAACAGCCCTGTAAATGTCCAAGATCCTTCCTGGGGACCATGTGACCTATCCCAGTGGAAAACCACTAGCTTAGCACACAGCAAATGCTTATTAAATGTTTGTGGAATTGATGACCTTTAATCATTAGGCCTCAAAAATATTTCTTTTCGAAGTACGTCTCATGTGACCACATCATGCACAAATTCCAAGGATTCCAAGTAAATTTACAACATATTGAACTGATACGCAAGAAAACTTCCCACCACAACTGACACGCACGTGGGGAGCGAGACTGTTTGGAAGAGGCCGTGATCACTTCCACGCTGCGCTGTGGCAGAATAAATGCAGCTTGGCACATGAAACCACTCTGCCATCTGCTATTACTACAGACGAAAATATTTCTGGATACCACATGAATGATTATGTGCACATCACCTCCAGAAAGTAAATGTAAAATGAAAGAGAAGTTGGATTGTTTATAGCCTGATTTTAACATATGCTACTGTTATGACACAAATCGGCCTTTTGGAGGTATTTTCAGAAGCCGTGTCATAACTGGAAATCCTATGGCCCTATGGTAGCTGGGCTCTTTGAGGCTGCAGGAAGAGACTGGCTTAGGTGACCCTGATTAATGTGAGTTCATCATGGGGTACACAAGGAAGAGAGGACGGCAAGGAACAGTCTTGACTGTGAACTGTGGCAGTAACTACGACACTGTGCTTGTACACCAGGACACAAATGGACACGATGCCCTTGCCAGGTGGTGATCTTAAGCCACTGGCTCTCAATCATGGCTACACAACAGAATCTCTTAAAGGGATTCTCAAAGTTACAGCCCCCTGGACTCCACTCCCAGAAATCCTGCAGAATTGCTCTCGAGTGGGACCCTGACACTGTTGTGTTTGTTGGGTTACTTTTTGATTATGTTGTTTTAATTTAATTTTAATTTTGTTTATGTTGTTTTAATAAAAACAATTTATGTTGTTTTTAATGTGTTGAGGTTGAGGACCATTGATCTTAAGCCAAAATTCAAATTCTAATGAGATTTCGGCTGGCATAGTAGGCCAGTAAGAAAAACATTTTGAGTATTGGCAAGACTCTTCACCCTACAAAGTACCCCACAGAAGTGACATCTGTTTCTCTCCTTGGGAAGTTGGTCTTAATATATTCTGAAATGCTGCAAGAGAAGTAGGTATAGCTTTGAAAATACATGCAAGGAAACATATGAACTTGCTTCAAAAGATTTACAAGTTCTTTGTTCTTACGAAAACATGATAATTTAGCTAACGTACCCACATATTCAAGACAGTCATATACACACAGTCAAAGATGAAGACAGTAACCCCTCCCCTCAATCCCTAAATCCAACAGAAAGACTGGGAAACAAAACTGTATCATAAAGCTAGCCTATAATTTCAGAAAAGGTAAATACTACTTGTGGTTAAATCTGGTCTGAATCAAAATTCTAACTATGAATGCCCCACCTATTATATGACTCAAGAGACCTGGGCATGCCATGCATATCACATACTGCTCCTGTAGCAGCTTTACTGGTATGCCTGTAAGGCACAGTTAATGTTGAACAAGAGCACGGAACCACCAGCTGCAAAGTTCTGAAAACCGCCCATGTTTGTTTATGCAAGACAACATGCCAGGCTGAACATCTATAGACAAAGTAACCCCAGTGAAGCCACGAGACCCATATGGGCTCATCTGAGGAACACTGTCACAGTTAAAGACACACAGTTCCACCTCTGATGGAGGCCCAAGCAGGGCAGGTGTTCCCTCATCTCCCTTCCTGTCAGCTAGAGCACAACTGTGGGACTGATACTTGGCCAATGAGATACACCTCATTCCTAATCTTGAGAATACGGTGATGAGAGTCCAAGGAAGCAGTGGCAATGGCACAAGTGTCCACCCAGTTCTCGCAGGTTTTTTTCCAGCCCAAAACTTCAGAATTCTCAACAATTCTAGAAGCTGCTTGGTATCCTTCTAATAAGTCCTTTTGTGGTTAAATATGCCAGAGTTAATTTCTGTTTTCAATCAAGAATCCTGACTGGTAAGGAACAGGTACATATATGGATGCCGAGGAGATATGTGGCTCTATCTTCTCCAGAATTGCTAGCCTTACGCTGATGTAAGACAGGAGCTGCTGGTCAACTCCGTCACCATGTGGAGAGAGCCTTCCTGAGAATGAAGCTGTGGTGTACAAATTCTAAGATGGGCTTGGTGATACCTGATTCCTGGTATTCTCGCCCTTCATAAATCCTTTCTCCCCGAGCATGGATGGGACTACTACTTGCTTCTAACCAACAGAACAGAGCATGCCACTCCCATGATTATGTTACATAGGACTGTAATTTCTGCCTTGCTAGCAGACTCTTCCTTGCTGGCTTTGATGAAGGAAGCTGCCCTATGGAGAGATTAAAGTGTCAAGGAACTGAGACTCTGGCTGACAGCAGAGAGCAAGGCTCTCAGTCCAACAACCCACAAGGAACTGAGTTCTTTCAAAATCTACATAAGCTTGGAAGCAGATCCTTCCTCAGTCAAGCCTTCAGATGAGACCTAAGTGCTGACTGACACCTCTGCTGCAGTCTCGTGAGAATATCTGGAGCAAAAGACCCAGATAAGCCATGCCCAGCCACCTGACCCACACACACCATGAGATAATAAATGTGTGTTTTAAGCCACTACGTTTACTATAACTTGTTACATGGCAATAGATAACTAATACAGAAGCCAACACAGGAAAAAACAAAAAACAGAGACAGAAGATAGAGATAGAATCCTGACGACATTGCTTGAGTTGAATCCCAGCACATCTGATGTCTCTGAAACCCTGAAAAGCACCACTGGAAATTTTAATTATGTAAGCCAATAGAGGTCCTTTTCTTTGATCAAGTTAGTTTGAGCTGGGTTTCTTTAAATTGTAACTAAAAGAACCTCAATTAAAGTGTCCAAAGATGACAGAGGCAATGTAGAACCAACAGATCTCAAAGTCTCAAAGAGAATTCTGCTCTACACTATTTCAGTTCCCGTGTTGGCCAAGACTCCAGGTGGAATGGAGGGCTTGAATATTCTAATAAAACTGTCAGAAAGGATGTTACCACACTAAAGAAATATTAACCCAGATGTTCAAGTCACTATGAATTTCCAGAACCTACACCCTTAAACTAGATACAGCTCCATTCGTCACGTGTGGGAGAAATAAAATTAATATTGCAAGAATTAAAAGAGAAAATACACATAAAAGTGTCCCATATAATGCCTAATACATTGTAGGTATTAAACAAAATTGTGAGTCAAAATCCACCCACCTCACTTTTTTAACCTGAAAAACACTATTTGTAATTACTCATTTACTATCTCTACTCAAGAGCTCTTTGAAATCCATAGATACTTTTATCCAGTAAGGTGTTATTCTCAGGGACTCTGATGTGCTCAGACTTGTGTGAGCTTCATCAACCCTTCTTCTCATACCCACAGAAGACAGCTCAGGGGCACTGAAGTGGTGGCAGCTCTTCCAGGGAGACAGACACTGATTTCAGGACCTTCCTGTGTTGTATTTTTAGTCCTCCCAACAAACCCATGAGACGGGTACTGTTACTGGCCCCACTTAACTGATGAGGAACAGTAGAAGCGGCACTCAGTAAGCGTGTGTTGAAAGGAGAACTGAGTAATGGATCCATCCCCAGTACCACTCACTGATGGATACACCTTCTGCCTGCCTTTACTCAGCTTCTGTGCATCTAGGAGAGCATAAGTAGGATGTATAATCTGCAATGAGGAACATGAGAACAAGACTCCACATATATAACCAGGAGCCATATAACTGTTCACATAACACAAGTCTAACAATATAATGGATCATGTTTTACCCACAAAACACTTCCAAAAAATGAATTAATCTACTCTGATTTCTAATTTGCACCTCTCAACAAACTTTTTCAAGAAACAATGTGTGCCTTTTTCAAATCTACTGAAAAATTTGTTTCACCAGGTGGTTTTAATCTTCTTTACTATTTTCTAAGAACTTCTGCCGCCTGTTCCCCATCCAATCTTTTTTTTTATTGTCAATTCTGTGCTGAACCTTAAGAACACTCAACTGAAACTGACATGCAAAAATCTGTGAAATCCAGGGCTTCCCTGGTGGCGCAGTGGTTGAGAGTCCGCCTGCCAATGCAGGGGACACGGGTTTGTGCCCCCGGTCCAGGAGGATCCCACATGCCGCGGAGCGGCTGGGCCCGTGAGCCACGGCTGCTGAGCCTGCGCGCCCGGAGCCTGTGCTCCGCAAAGGGAGAGGCCACAACAGTGAGAGGCCC
>NW_006796884.1:0-9100 GCF_000442215.2 Lipotes vexillifer | reverse complement strand
AAAAAAAAAAGATAAGTGTTCTATACCCAACACCTCATTTAATTATAACAAATCTATGAAACAGGCACTGCTATTCCCATTTTACAGATGAGGGAACTGAGGTGCCAAGAGATTAATTTGCCTAAAATCACCTAACTAGAAACAAGTAAAACTAAATTTAAATCTGGGATCTTTTGACCTCCAAAGGTTTTTCTCTTAACCACACTATACCGTTGTTTCTACGCATTGACCCAAACCAATTTATAATACTTACTCAACTCATTCCATGATGGTTCCAACTCAGAAACAGCCACCTCTAAGTAATGCAGATGTGCTAAGTACTACACATAGAATGATACAACCTATGTAGGTAGAAAGTTTAAGATAAACAAGAAGAGATAAATCATGTAAGCATATAACTGAAACCTAAGTTAGAATTCAGTAAGTACCTTAGGGGTGGTGCAAAGTATCTTGGACTTTCAGAAAGAGTGAGCATACTTCTGGTTGGGAGGATTAAGACATCATGTTTGAGATTCCTTTTGATTTTGACTTTGAAGATGAGTAGGGTTTTAATAGAAGTGGAGGGAGAGCATTTCAGGCAGAGGAAAAAGCATGATAAAGACTTAATAGTAGCTGTGGGATGAGTTTGGTGAACCAATAATAATGCAACCTGGGGAAGCAGTGGAAGATAAAGCTGGGAAGCTAAACTGTGGCTAGAATGTGGCAATCATTGAAAGCTAGACTAAGAAGTTTGGAGCTCACTGTGCAGGCACTGAGCAGACAGGAGTGAGGTTTTTGTGCAGTATAATGAATGGAGAGATGCTGTACTTTAGTAAGTTGATGTGGCAAGGATGTGTAACCAGACTGCAACAAGAAGTAAACTAGATGGTTTAAACTGGGGTATGATAGAGAGAAAAGAGGAGATAGAGCTGAGAAAGGCAGCCAAAAACTACATTGAATGAGAGGGTTTAGAGAAAGGACAAATTCAGAAAAACTTCAAGTGTCTGAGTTATAAACTTCAGTTATTCTGAAGTTATAAACTTCAGTTATTCTGCTGAATGATGATGCCATTAGCAGAAATATGGAAATGATATTCATTTGAAAATGATATTCATTTGAAGAATAATTTCTTAAGTTGGGTGAACAAGAAAAGGAATCATGGCAAGGCAGATAGGGAGAAATACAGTTTTGGAATCCCACCATCAGGAAGTCCAGATTTTCCTGGTACAAAATTCCCCAACTGACACATTCAACCAAGACTGATTTTACTGAGAGTTCAAGTTGCTGGCAACCTATTATGATTTGTAAGGCAGCCAAAAGCTTGCCAAAAACTTTTCATTTATTTGTCAATTGTATCCAAAAACCCACACCATTAGATAGTCTGATATGGATTCAGGCTTCGACAACAAAAGGTCCCTAAATGTCATTAGATTGTCCACCTTTTTTCCAAAAAGATCTGAATAGGCTGAAATACAGAATTGAAACTACAATTGGAATTCAATGATAGATATGGGTAATTTTTACATTTAAAAAAATCAGTAAATAACCAAAGTGATGAAGTTGGCTTACAGAAACTCCTTAAAACTAAATTATCAGGGATTTTAGTGGACATAGTAGCCAGCCTTCTTGATGACCCCAATTATTCCAGGCTCCTTTAATTCACATCTTGCAATCCCCTTTCACAATGAATAAGGTTAACCTGTGTAGCTAATAGGATTTGTGGAAATGATGATGTGTGGCTTCCAAGGCTGGGGCATAAAAAATATAGCACCTTCTGCTGTGCTTTCTTTTGGATCGCTTTCTCTGGGGGAGAAATAGCTGCCATGTCATGAGGACACTCAGGCAGCCTTACGAAGAAATCCATGTGGTGAGGAACCGAGGCTGTCTGCCAACACCTGGTATGAACTTCCAGCCATGTGAGGGAGCATCTCTGAAGCAGAACCTACAGTGCCAGTCAAACTTTCAGATGGCTACAACCTCAGCCACTCTCTTGAATCCAACCTCATGATAGACCTTGAACTAGGATCACTTAGCTAAGCTGCTCCCAAATTCCTGACGCAAGGAAACTGATATTAAACTGAGATACGGTTGCTTTCAGCCACTAACTTTTGCAGTAATTTGCTACACATTAATAGGTAATATATTTGGAAGTGGGTTGCTGCATAACAAATCCTAAAAATGAGGGAGAGGCATTGGAATTAGGCAGTGGTAGAAACTAAAAGGATGTTGAAGAAAGTATTAGTGGAAGTTGAAAATATCTTGAACAGACTGTTATTGTAAACCTGATGGCCTTTGAGGAGGCTGCTAGTGAGGAAAATGTTATAGGAAACTGGACGAAAGAGGATATTTTTAATTCAGTGGCAAAAGCTTGAGCAACAATATCACCTGCAGTGATGTGGGAACTGGAAAATGAATCTAATAAAATAGATGATCTAGTTAAGGGATTTTCAGTCAGACTGTTAAAGGTGCTGTTTGATTTCTTCTTGCTGTGTATGGTCAAAGGAGAGAGGGGGAAGATAAGCTAAAGGACGGATTGTTAAACTAAAAAAAAGCCAAGACTTAGTCTTGAAAATTTCCAGCCTCTCAAGATGGGAAACAATGCAAAAACAAAGAAATGGCTTTGAGCAAAGATCAAATCCAGGCACTGTCAGGCAATCATAGCATAAAAATGAAGCCGAGGATATGATTGTAAAATCCTTTGCTAAGATCTGAGAAAGATCTAAGATTATGACTCATGAGAGCTAGTCAGTCAGGCATTAGGGCTTCTAGGAAGCTTTAGGGTACTGTCCATCAGTAATCTCAGCAGAAACCCTGAGTAGATAAGGGATTATCTCAAACAGATTTGTAGGTGTGGCTTTTGTATGATGGAGTAAACCCCAGTAAGATTCACAGGAGACCCGCAAATTTTTAAAAAATACTTAATTGTTAGAAACATCAGCAGCTTGGACTGAAAGGAACAGAGATAGAACAAAAGGAAAAGGATGTATAGGCTGGAACCAGACAGAAAATTACACAGCTTCAAACGTAGGCTACCTTTCATGGAAAAATAAGTTAACTCAGAAGGCAGAAACCAAGAGCTTAAAGGTCAGAGCCAAGATTCATGGAAAATCATTCCCAAGAGGCAGTAGGAATAAGTTCTAATGAAAGAAGCTCCAATATTTGTCTAGCTGGACTACAGAATCACTATGGACCTATATTCCTCTAACTTTTTGCCCTTTGAACAGGAACATGTATAATGGTTAACCTATTCCTCCTCCATCATTGTATGTCAGGTGTCGGGGGGCGTTGGCGGTGGGTGGACAGATATCTTACCTCTTTAATCACAGGTCTTCAGATCAAAGAGCTGTTCTCAAGGAGCTATGCTCAAGGAACCATACCCAGAAAGCTTCATCCACATCTGGGCCTGGTTGAGATGACAAGATTCTAGACTTTGAGATGATGCTGTAACGGGATGAAACTTTTGCTGGCCTTGAGAAGGTGTGAGTACAATTTACCTGTGGGATGAGGGATAGAGGATGGACTCCAGGGTCAGCCTCTAACATGGCCCCCAAATAATTCTTGCTTCCTGATATTCATGCCCCTGTGTAGTCCCTCCCTTCCCACACTGGATAGGGCTGACTTGTGTAACCAGTAGTATATTATGGAAATGACAATATGTGGCTGCCAAGACTAGGACATAAAGGTTATTGTGGCTTCTGCCTTGCTCTCTCTTGGATCACTTACTCTGGGGGAAGTCAGAAATCATGTCATTTCATGAGGCCACTCAAGCAGCCCTAAGGACAGACCCATGTGGTAAGGAACTGAGCCAGCATGAACTTGACTGCCATATAAGTGGGCCATCTTAGAAGCAGATCCTCCAGCCCCAATCAAACTTTCAGAGGATTGTCGATCTAGCTGACATTTTAACTGTAACCTCACAAGAGACACTAAACCAGGATTACCCAGCTAAGTTGCTCTCAAAGTCCTGAGCCACAGAAATTGTGAAAGATAATGACTGCTCATTGTTGTTTTCAGCCACTAAATTTTGGGGTAATCTTTATGAAACAACAGATAACTAAAACCATGAACTACAATCTTATGAGGTAATAGTTAAATGACTGCTTAAAAATATTTTGTGTTTTTCAACTGCATCAATTGAACAAAGGTTCCATATCAGCTATGGTAATAGTTCACTTCTAGACTTATATCAATTTAAGATATCGTATATAGTTTGAGTCATATACTTTGAAAGACATTGGCAAACACACTGAGAGCACTAAAGGACTATCAGGATAGTGAAGACAACAAAATATAATATGAAGAGTACATGAAAACAACTAGTGATTTGTGCTTAAGAACAGCTGGTGACCCTTTGAGTAAACTTAGAGGTGACATGGCCTCCGTACATGTGTTTAAAGCATGAGCACAAGAAACATGTAATAGATATATCCTGCATATCCTATGTTAAAAGGGCAGAAAGAGAACAAAAGGCTAAAAGTTATAGAACAGTAGATTTTAAATAACACAGAGAAGCATTTTTTGATGCTTCCAATTCTCTAACAAAAGAATAATATCTTCATAGGAAGAGTTGAAACACAGGCTAGATTATCACCTATAAAAAATGTAGCACAGAAAAATACTGGATTAGGATGTTGGATGAACTTCGCAAACTGTCTTTAAGGCTGCTTTCCAAGCTGATCTAAGATACATTTATTCAGTCGCCTGCAATAAATAGCAGATTTATAGGAACTCCCTTCCACAAACTTCCGAAGTCTTATAGAAGTTTCATCACAGGTGACACAGTGGACATTTTGCAGATCCATGGAATGTAATTACTGCTTTCCCAATTACATGAGCATCTAGAAACAAAGCAGAGAGACAACTACAGAAGGAAGATACCTCCATTATCCTAATTTGTTCTGAAGATTAAAAAAAAAAAACTTCTCTGGGATAGATGTATTTTCTGAAGCTAAGATTCAGATTCAGTTTTGGCCTCATTTTAAAGCAGAACATTGTGGATTAGATTGATTTATAAGATTTAAAGTCAACTTGCATATCACAAAGTACAAAGAAGGTAAGCATAAATCATTTTCTCCACTGGAAGTCATTTCATTATCTACTGTTTGAGGAACATCTAGAGGATCCATTATGTGCCATATTTATAAGTGTTAAGCTTTCAATCAACTAAACAAAGTTATATAATTGTTGATTACAGAGTTCAGAAAAGATCTGAGGATTCTTAATTCTTAATGTAATCCTCACAACTTTGGGGTTTCTTAAGAGCTATATTATTTTTTCTGGAGGGATAAAAATAAAAACTACACAGGAGGCACAAACTACTATGTAAAAAGTAAATAAGCTACAAGCATATATTGTACAGCACAGGGAATACAGCCAATATTTTATAATAACTTTAAATGGAGTATAATCTGTAAAAATATTGAATTACTATGTTGTACACCTGAAACTAATATAATGTTGTAAGTCAACTATAGTTAAACAAAACAATAACATACACAGAAGATGAGTTGATATCCTCATCCTTAAAAAATATCTTAGGAACTACTGCTGGGAAAATATTTACAATTATAAAAACAATATGCCTGCAACACTTTATTTATTAGATAATTTTGTCTAATGTAATAATAGTTCTTTAAACAGAAATGTGGTAAACAAAACTATACTCTTTTCCAATTGTCTCTGAAGTTATTAAGGAATCTTTTCTCAGTTTTACCATCTGTAAATTGGGATTAATATTTATGTAGAACATATATGAATGTTATGCAAACACTGATTTGTTATCTACTGTGCTTTGAAGAGGAAGATTCTGATAATTGTGAAATACTTTTTTTTTAAAGTTTCATTTCTCAAATTTATTGAGACAGTGATCGTATGTTCACTGAATAATGCATATTAAAATGCCAACCTTAAGCCTAAAGTAAACATTTTTTTTGATGTTACACAGGCTCAGTGTCCTGAGCTCTTCCCAGGGAATGTAAAAGCCCATTCTTAGGTTGCTGTCTTAGAAAAAGCTCATGTTCAACATCTTTTCTTATCATTGATCCTCGAGGCTAAGCCTCCCAAGTTATTTTTCCATCATCATTATTTTTATTTTATATTACCAGTATAGATTAAGTAGAAAAATATATAAGGCAAAGTATTCATAAATATATCAACACTTGAACATGGATACTTGCCTTTCAAACTCTTAGTTAATATGCCAAGATTTTTAGATTGTAGTTCAAAGTTCTTAGGTTCTTTGCTTTGTAACTGAGGGGGAATGTCTGCTTTTTTCACTTCTTACAAAATGTTTTCAGCTTATGAGCCTTCACCAGTCCCTGGGATCCACTGGGATTAACATTTATAAACTGCAAATACACAAAAAGCAAAGGGCCAAGGCTTTCCAAATAGGTATAAATTTGTTTTTGTGGCGGTAAATGAGGCAATCTTAATTATTAAGAAGAATGGAGAACACTCATTTTCAACATATATTGCAATTAAATGCAGTTTGTTTAAAAACTGAATTGGCCTGGGTTTAGAATCTAGAAAATGTATAAGAAAGTATATTTCTGATAATGATAGGAGTACCCACTTTTCATACTGGATGGCTACTTATATGTGACAATGCTAAATATTTAAAATACTGAAAAATTAATGTATTTATTCCCCTTCTTAGAAAGGCTGCGGGCTTTTTAATTCGAAAGGCATTGTTAACCTATGAAGGTTTAGTGTTAAGGACATTGTAATATAAACTAACTAAAACGTTAAATGTCTTTGTACAGGGAGTATAATTTTTTACAGCTATGTATTTATTTCCTATAATGGAAACTAACCTCATATAATTTTTATTTTATCTTTTTTACTCCTTTGTTTTTTTGGGTTTTTTTTGGCAGTGCCGCGCTTCGTGCGGGATCTTAGTTCCCTGGCCAGGGTTGGAACCCGTGCCCCCTGCAGTGGAAGCACGGAATCCTAACCCCTGGACTGCCAGGGAATTTCCTATAATTTTGAAAAGAAAATAAATTTTAAAATGTAGAATGAATGGATTTCTATTTTCTCAACCATCTTTGTAAATCATATGCCAATATCAAAATATCTCATTGTTATTGGCATACAGAATATTTATGAAAGTTCAATATCCCTTTTCTTTAAGTCACAGCTTAAAGTAAGTTTTCAGTGTTTGACTTAAAAATTAATTCATTCTCAACTTGTATAATCCTTAGCCCTAATATATTAATTACAGTTCTTCCTTTGTGGCTCTGATATTTACAGTTTAATTCATAGTAAGATAATATTTGAAATAACACTATCAGTGCAACAAAGAACATGCATCTTCATATTTCAGAATATAATTTCCTAGAGAGTTTGATACATTATTATAGCTCATAAAAGCCTATGGTTAACTCCGTGCATTAAAACAACAGTGAAGAAATAAATACATATTATTTCAGATGGTATAATGGAAAAGAAGAGAGATTCAGTGTGGAATACACTGACCATTACCAGGGATTCATGGGTCACCTATCTTCTTTATTCATTTTTAAGTAAAAGCAAGATCAAAACCATCAATTTAATAGCACAGGTATTCAGATTGCATTTCTTTAAAAAGTGTTTTGGGGAATGCAGTTTGGAAAACATCTGGCCTATCGACATGCAAGTAAATACTAGTAAATACTTGACTTGGAGGTGCTAATATTGATCACTTATAGTCTAAACATGTCACATAAGACTCTAAAACTTTTCTTTAGCTCTGAGCTCTTATGATATTTTCCCACTGATTAAAAAAAAAAAAAAAAAAAAGGCAGAAATGCCACTCCTTTCAGTAAAGGATTTGAGGGAACGTTTTAAGGACATAGGGTGTTTTCTTTTAATTTAACATAAATGTAATTAAATTATTGGGGAGACTTTTTCTTAAAAACAAACACTAAATTATGAGCTAACCTGGATCTTATATATCTTTGTATCCTCAGATCTTAACAGTATCCAGCACCAGGTAGAAATTCACTAAATAGGAATTGAATTAATTATTTTACAAATGAAATAAAACAAATATTAAAAAAATTTAGCATCATTAGTATTATTAATTTTGGCATTAATTCAATGATAACAACTCAGTATATTTTGTTTTCAAGGGTCAAATCTGTATCATTAAACATTAACATTTTATAGGTAATTCAAAACTTTATACAGTTAGGCACAGTTGTATAAATACTATTTATTAACTCATATTAATTTTAAATTAATTTTTAAATTAATATGGAATTAATAAATATTTTTCTGGTTAAAATCCCAAGCATGAAATATATCAAATAGGATGCAAATGTAAATGAACCGTTGATGTCAAGTCACAAACAGCTAAAAAATAGAAATGTATAATAGAAATGTGAATAGGTCTGAACATCTGTCACTTATATTGCTAACTAGAATAAGTGTCTTTGTTTAATTGAATCTGGAGTTTATTTGCATTTATTCCAGACACTTCGAAACTAGCTATTGTTACTGTGATTGTTGGTGAACTTTTAATGGATCAGATGCTATGCCAATTTTAATAGGCAGTAATTTTTGGTCTAAAAGTATGAATGTGTGAAAATTAAAACAAAATGGAAATGCTGACAGATGTTCAGCTTGAAGATCACTACCTTGGACTTTATCTTGTGTTTTCAAGTTCTCTTTTCTCATCAGATGCTGCAAGAAAACCTCTAAACAGCTCTTGAAATGACAGTACATCTTCGCTGAGATCTCCTTCTTGAATCTGCGTATCTTTATTCTCAAATTAGGTTAAATGTCCAGATCTACTCTAGGACTACTAAATATATAATAAGTAATACTAATTTACTAAAAAGAATTGCTCCCTCTAGTGAATTCACAGTATTACTTCAATCTCTGGCACGGTTGCACTGAGCAATTTAATAAATGATAGAAATGATAATGATTATTAGGTTGATGATAGTGGTATGGCCTGCTTTTGCGGTATTAACCTTTAATGTTTTCTGTGCTTGAATATAGGGAAGTTTCATAATGATCAATTAGAGCTGCTTTCTGGATATTTCAGAACACTACATTAAAAAAACCTGCATTGAAAAGATAATTTATTTCTAAAACTCTTCAGATTACCTTTTTTTTTTTTTTTTTTTTTTTTGGGGTA
>NW_006796883.1:0-271 GCF_000442215.2 Lipotes vexillifer | reverse complement strand
AAACTACTAGAGCTAATCAATGAATTTGGTAAAGTAGCAGGATACAAAATTAATGCACAGAACAGATGGAGATATACCATGTTCTTGGACTACAAGAATCAACACTGTGAAAATGAGTATACTACCCAAAGCAATCTACAGATTCAATACAATCCCTAACAAACTACCACTGACATTTTTCACAGAACTAGAACAAAAAATTTCACAATTTTGTATGGAAACACAAAAGACCCCAAATAGCCAAAGCAATCTTGAGAAAGAAAAATGGAGC
>NW_006796882.1:0-572 GCF_000442215.2 Lipotes vexillifer | reverse complement strand
TAACCCTAACTCTAAAGCTAACCCTTACACGAAGCCTTACCCTAACCCGAGCCCTAATCCTAATCCGCACGATAACATTAACCCTTGCCCTAACACGTACGCTAACCCTAAACCGTTGTCGTACCTTAAACGGTACCCGGAACCGTCCCCGTTCCCTAACCCTAATCCTAGCCCTAACACGAACCGTAACCCTTACCCGAACCCGAGCCCTAATCATAAACCGTGCGGTAACACTAACCCTTGTCCTAACACATAAACTAACCGTAAACCGTTGTCATACTCTTACCTGTACCCTAAACTGTCCCCGTTCCCTAATCCTAACTCTAACCCTACCCGTTACCTGAAGCCTTGCCCTAACCAGTACCCAAATGCTAACCCGTACGCTAACACCAACCCGTGCCTTAAAACGTACGTTAACCCTAAACCTTTCTCGTACCCTACACTTTACCCTAAACCTTCACCGCTACCTAACCCTAACCCTACCCCGAACCCTAACCCTTACCCGAATCCTGATCCTAACCCGTGCCCTAATCCTAACCCGTACGCTAACACTAACATGTGCCCTAACCTGT
>NW_006796881.1:0-5818 GCF_000442215.2 Lipotes vexillifer | reverse complement strand
TGTAACAGTGGGCTCTATCAGCATGGGCACTGCCACCATGAGCGATGTAAACGTGAGCACTGTGACCATGGGCACTGCAAAAATGAATACTCTCACCTTGGACACTGTTAGCATGGGTACTATCACCATTTTGCACTGCCAGCATGTGAACTACGACCATGGGCACTGTTCATCATGGGCACTATCACAGTGAGCACTATCACTATGAGTACAGTCCCCATTGGAAGTGTCACCCTGGGCACTGTCACAATGAGCCCTGTCACCATGGGTAATGTCACCATGGTCACTCTTGCTATGGGCACTATCACCGTGAGAACTGTTACCCTCTACACTGACACCATGAGCACTCTCACCATGATAACTGTCACGCTGTGCACTATCAACAGGGGCATTATCGCCATGGGCATTGTCACCAGTGGTAATGTCACCGTGAGCACTGTCACCACGGGCACTATATCGGTAGGCACTCTCACAGTGGGCACTATGACTAAATTCACTATTACCATGGGTACTGTCACCATTGGCACTGCCAGCATGGGCACACCACCATG
Source organism: Lipotes vexillifer (assembly GCF_000442215.2). Classification (NCBI taxonomy): domain Eukaryota; kingdom Metazoa; phylum Chordata; class Mammalia; order Artiodactyla; family Lipotidae; genus Lipotes; species Lipotes vexillifer. Next base: position 5,267 of record NW_006796881.1, on the reverse strand, counting down.
TGCAATGTCACCATGGCGATTATCATCGTGAGCACTGCAAAATTGGTCACTGCCATCATGGGCACCGTCAGCCTGGGCGCTGTCACCATGAGCACTGTCAACATGAACAGTGTCACTCTGACAAATGGAACTATGAATCTTGTCACCCTGGGCACCGGGACCATGAGCACTGTCACCATGGGCACAATCACCATGGGTATTGAATCCATTGGCACTCTCACTGTGAGTAATGTCACCATGGGCACTGTCACCATGGGCAATGTCACCAAGGGCACTGTCACCGTGAGCACAGTCTCCATGGGCATTCTCTCCATAGGCAGTCTCATTGTGGGCACTATGACTAATTCACTATTACCATGGATCCTGTCAGCATAGTCAATGTCACCATGGGCACCCCGCCATGAGCAATGTCACCACGGGGATTATCATCATGAGCAGTGAATAAATGGTCACTGCCATGATATGCACTGTCATTATGGGCACTGTCACCATGAACTCTTTCATGAGGGTCACTACCACAATGGACACTGTCACCATGGTATATGTCACCACTGGCATGGTCACCATGGGGAATATCACCACGAACACTGTCACCATTTGCACGGCTACCATAAGCACGATCAGCATAAGCAATGTCACCATCGACACCTTGACCGTGGGAACTGCCACCAAAGACATTTTCTCCTTGATCAGTGTCACCATGGGCACTGTTCCCACTGGTACTCTCACCATGAGCACTGTCACTAAGGGCACTGTCACCATGAGCACTTTCACCAGAGTCACTACCCCAATGGGCACACTCACTATGGTAACTGACACCCTGGGCACAGTCACTATGGGCACTGTCACAAATTTGCCTGCTACCATGTGCCCTCCTCCCATGTGCAGCCTCGCCATGGGCACTACCATCGTGTGGACTCTAACCATGTGTCATGTCACCATGGGCATTGTAACCTTGGGCACTATGACCATGAGAACTGTCACCATGAGAACTGCTACCATGAGAAATTTTCCCAAGACTACTGTCACCATGGGCACTGTAACCATGAGCACTGTAACCATGAGCATTGTCACCATGAGCAATGCCACCATACCACTGTCACCATGGTTGCTACCGCCTTGAGCACTACCCACATTATCACATTCACCATGGGTACTGTCACCATGGATTATACCACCATGAGCAATGTCACCAGGAGCAATGTCTCCATAAGCTATGCCAGCATGAGCACTGTCACCATGGGTACTTCCACCTTGAGCACTGTCACCATGAGCATTGTCACCAAGGGCAATTTATCCATGGCCACTATCAAAGTGAGGACACTCTCCATGGAAAATATCACCATGGAAATTGTCACCATGGGCACATTCACCATGGCTACAGTCCCCATGGGCACAATCAATGTGAGCACTATCACTGTGAGCATAGCCACCTTGGGAGCTGTCACTCTGGGCAATGTCAGCATAAGCACTGTCACCGTGGGCACTATCACCATTTTGCACTGCCACCATATGACCCACTGCTCTTAGGTCTGCCACCATGGGAACTATCACATGGAGGACTGTCACCAAGGGCACTGTCACCATTGGCACTATCACTGTGTGCACTGTCAAAATTATCACTGTCACCATGGGTACTATCACAATGGATACTGCCACCATGAGCCATGTCACCATGAGCACTGTCACCATGAGCAATGCCAGCATGAGCACTCCTACCATGGGTACTACCACCATGATCATTGTCTCCGTGAGTACTGTCACCATGGGCATTTTCACCATGGGTACTGTCACCAAAGGAAATGTCACTCTGAATAATGTCACCATTTCTACAGTCGCCATTGTCACTGCAACAGTGTACACTGCCATCGTGGTCACAGACGCCATGGGCACTCTCCCTGTGGGCACTGTCAGTGTGAGCACTCTCACCATAGGCAGTATCCCCATGGGCAGTGTCACTATAAGCAATGTAACAGTGGGCTCTATCAGCATGGGCACTGCCACCATGAGCGATGTAAACGTGAGCACTGTCACCATGGGCACTGCAAAAATGAATACTGTCACCTTGGACACTGTTACCATGGGTACTATCACCATTTTGCACTGCCAGCATGTGAACTACGCCCATGGGCACTGTTCATCATGGGCACTATCACAGTGAGCACTATCACTATGAGCACAGTCACCATGGGAAGTGTCACCCTGGGCACTGTCACAATGAGCCCTGTCACCATGGGTAATGTCACCATGGTCACTCTTGCTATGGGCACTATCACCGTGAGAACTGTTACCCTCTACACTGACACCATGAGCACTCTCACCATGATAACTGTCACGCTGTGCACTATCAACAGGGGCATTATCGCCATGGGCAATGTCACCAGTGGTAATGTCACCGTGAGCACTGTCACCATGGGCACTATCTCGGTAGGCACTCTCACAGTGGGCACTATGACTAAATTCACTATTACCATGGGTACTGTCACCATTGGCACTGCCAGCATGGGCACACCACCATGTGCAATGTCACCATGGCGATTATCATCGTGAGCACTGCAAAATTGGTCACTGCCATCATGGGCACCGTCAGCCTGGGCGCTGTCCCCATGAGCACTGTCAACATGAACACTGTCACTCTGACAAATGGAACCATGAATCTTGTCACCCTGGGCACTGGGATCGTGAGCACTGTCACCATGGGCACAATCACCATGGGTATTGAATCCATTGGCACTCTCACTGTGAGAAATGTCACCATGGGCACTGCCAACGTGCGCACTCTCACCATGAGCACCCTCACCAAAAACACTGTCACCATGGACACTATAACCTTGTACACTGTCACCATGGGCACTATCACCAATTTGCACTGCCATCCTGTGAACCACCGCTATGGTGAATGTCACCATGTGCACTATCCCGTTGAGGACTGTTACCATGGGCACTGCCACCATTTTGCACTGCCACCATGTGACCCACTGCTATGGGGAGTCCCACCATGGACACTATCACTGTGAGCACTGTCAAAGTTCTCTCTGTCACCATGGGTACTGTCACAATGGATACTCCCACCATGAGCACTGTCACCATGAGCACTCCTACCATGGGTATTACCACCAAGAGCATTGTCTCCGTGAGTACTGTCACCATGGGCATTTTCACCATGAGTACTGTCACCAAAGGCAATGTCACTCTGAATAATGTCACCATTTGTACAGTCGCCATTGGCACCGCAACAGTGTACACTGCCACCCTGGTCACAGACGCCATGGGCACTCTCCCTGTGGGCACTGTCAGTGTGAGCACTCTCACCATAGGCAATATCCCCATGGGCAGTGTCGCTATAAGCAATGTAACAATGGACACTATCAGCATGGGCACTGCCACCATGAGCGATGTAAACGTGAGCACTGTCACGCTGGGCAATGCAAAAATGAATACTGTCAGCCTGGACACTATCACCATGGACACAGTTACCATGGGTACTATCACCATTTTGCACTGCCAGCATGTGAACTACCCCCATGGGCACTGTTCATCATGGGCACTATCACAGTGAGCACTATCACTATGAGGACAGTCACCATGGGAAGTGTCACCCTGGGCACTATCACAATGAGCTCTGTCACCATGGGTACTGTCACCATGGTCACTCTTACTATGGGCACTATCACCGTGAGAACTATTACCATGTACACTGTCACCATGAGCACTCTCACAATGGGCAATGTCACCATGTGCACTGCCACCATGATAACTGTCACGCTGTGCACTATCAACAGGGGCATTATCACCATGGGCAATGTCACTAGCGGTAATGTCACCGTGAGCACTGTCACCATGGGCACTATCTCGGTAGGCACTCTCACAGTGGGTACTGTGACTAAATTCACTATTACCATGGATACTGTCACCATTGGCACTGCCAGCATGGGCCCATCACCATGTGCAATGTCACCATGGCGATTATCATCGTGAGCACTGCAAAAATTGTCACTGCCCTCATGGGCACCGTCAGCCTGTGCATTGTCACCATGAGCACTGTCAACATAGTTTTTGCCACAATGTGCACTGTCAGAATGGTAACTGCCACGATATGCAGTGTCACCATCTGCACTCTCACCACGAGCAATGCCGCCTTGGGCAATGCAACCATCAACACTGTCACTCTGACAAATGGAACCATGAGTCTTGTCACCATGGACACTTTCAACATCAGTACTGTCAGCATGGGTTTTTTCACCATGGGCACTGTTACTATGAGTACTATCACCATGAGAACCGGCACAATGGCACTGGCACGATAGAGACTGTCACCACTAGCATTGTAACCATAGATATTTTCACCATGAGGTTTGCCATCATAGTCACTGTCACCATGGGCAATGTCGCCCTGAGGACTATCATCATGAGCACTGTCACCAACTGCACTGACACCACTGGAACTATCACTGTAAGCACTATCACCATGAGCACTATCGCTGTGAGCACTGTCACCATGGGAATTGTCACCCTGGGGACAGTCACCATATGCACTGTCAACATACGCACTATCACCATGGGCACGTCAACATGGGAACTGTCACTATGGGAAATGTCACCATGGGCACTGTCATCATTGGCACAGCAACCATGCAAACTGTCCCCATGAGCATTGCCACCCTGAGTATTGTCACCAAGGGCACTGTCATCCTGAGCGCTCTCACCATGGGAACTGGCATGCTGGGCACTGTCACCATGGGTATCTTCACAATGGTCATTGTCACCATGGTCCCAGTCACCATGGACTCTATGACCGTGTGTATTGCAACCATTGGCACTGCCACCATGAGTAATGTCACCATGGGCACTTTCACCATGTGCAATGTCACCAAGGGCACTGTCACCGTGAGCACTGTCTCCATGGGCACTCTCTCCATAGGCAGTCTCATTGTGGGCACTATGACTAATTCACTATTACCATGGATCCTGTCACCATGGGCACTGTCACCATGGGCACCGCACCATGTGCAATGTCACCACTGGGATTATCATCATGAGCAGTGAATAAATGGTAACTGCCATGATGAGCACTGTCACAATGGGCACTGTCACCACGAGCATTTTCAGTATGCTTTTTGCCACAATGTGCACTGTTAGAATGGTAACTGCCACTATATGCAGTGTCTCCATGTGCACTCTCACCATGAGCAATGCCACCTTGGGCAATGCCACCAAGAACACTGTCAGTATGACAAATGTAACCATGAGTCCTGTCACCGTGGGCA
>NW_006796880.1:0-486 GCF_000442215.2 Lipotes vexillifer | reverse complement strand
GCTGTGATTTATGTCACAGAGTGTTCTGCCTATGTTTTCTTCTAAGAGTTTTATAGTGTCTGGACTTACATTTAGATCTTTAATTCGTTTTGAGTTTATTGTTGTGTATGGTGTTAAGAAGTGTTCTAATTTCATTCTTTTACATGTAGCTATCCAGTTTTCCCAGCACCACTTATTGAAGAGGCTATCTTTTTTCCACTGTATATTCTTGCCTCCTTTATCAAAGATAAGGTGACCATATGTGCATGGGTTTATCTCTGGGCTTTCTATCTTGTTCCATTGATCTATATTTCTGTTTTTGTGACAGTACCATACTGTCTTGATTACTGTAGCTTTGTAGTATAGTTTGAAGTCACAGAGTCTGATTCTTCCAGCTCCATTTTTCTTTGTCAAGATTGCTTTGGTTATTCTGGGTCTTTTGTGTTCCATACAAATTGTAAAATTTTTTGTTCTAGTTCTGTGAAAAATGCCATTGGTAGTTTGATA
>NW_006796879.1:0-217 GCF_000442215.2 Lipotes vexillifer | reverse complement strand
AGGCTGCTCCCAGGGCAGTCATCATTCTGCTTCCTTTAAAGCATTTCCTTTCCTTCTGTTGCACAGTTGGTACTCTCTTGACCTACCTACTCTTAACTGACTTGCTGGATTAAAAAAAAAATTTCCATTTACTCTGTAACATACCAGGAAGGACAGTCAACTGTTTTAGTCCAATGGCTAAGTTTTGCGGTCACCAGTAGACTTAGTTGTATTTTCC
>NW_006796878.1:0-265 GCF_000442215.2 Lipotes vexillifer | reverse complement strand
CCAAACCACCTCCTGAAATCGGTTTCCTGCAATTCTGCCTCACTTTCAAGTTCACTTCACAGCTTTATTTCAATATATTTTTGGACGATAACTGTCATTTATAACTATGCAGGTTTGTGAATTACAGTGGCCCTGAACTCCTTTTCTCCCTTCGCTTTCTTGTGAGCTGGCCGCCTTACCGCAGGATTGCTTCAGACCCTACTCTGGTTTAGGCACGTCATGCTAAGGCTTCAGTTCATTCTTCTTGCTGGTGGGAAATTAGAGT
>NW_006796877.1:0-479 GCF_000442215.2 Lipotes vexillifer | reverse complement strand
ACTATTTTATCTTCCAGGTCACTTATCCATTCTTCTGCCTCATTTATTCTGCTATTGATCCCACCTAGAGTCTTTTTCATTTCATTTATTGTGTTGTTCATCATTGTCTGTTACATCTTTATTCCTTCTAGGTCCTTTTTAACTGTTTCTTGCATTTTGTCCATTCTATTTCCAAGATTTTGGATCATCTTTACTATCATTATTCTGAACTCTTTCAGGTAGACTGCCTATTTCCTCTTCATTTGTTAGGTCTGATCCCTTTTTATCTTGCTCCTTCATCTGCTGTGTGTTTTTCTGTCTTCTCATTTTGCTTATCTTACTGTGATTGGGTTCACCTTTTTGCAGGCTGCAAGTTCGTAGCTCCCGTTTTTGATGTCTGTCTCCAGTGGCTAAGGTTGGTTCAGTGGGTTGCGTATGCTTCCTGGTGGAGGGGACTAGTGCCTGTGTTGTGGTGTATGAGGCTAGATCTTGTCTCTGTA
>NW_006796876.1:0-2741 GCF_000442215.2 Lipotes vexillifer | reverse complement strand
TCTTAACCACTGTGCCACCAGGGAAGTCCCCATCCTCTTCCTCTTCTAAGGATTATCCCATTGCCAATTTTTCTTTTAGCCTCTGTACTCACTGCAACTCCTATTTTAAAAGGCAGAAAACTATCCCCCCTCCACCTTGAAACTGTTTCTTAGCCCTTTTCCTTTACTAGGGAGTTCCCGAAACAGGCTGCATATCAGTCAGTTGGAGGAATTTTTTAAATTCTTGGCCCTACTCTAGATGTACTGAACGTGAATATTAGAGTGGGATCCAGGACCTTTTTCCAAAAAGCTACTCAGGTGGTTCTGATTGTTTAGTAAATAAACTCAGTAGCCCGGAGTGTGGTATCTACTGCCCGGATATCTAGCTCTTCTTTAAAAAAAAAAAGTTGCTCGTTCTCCCATGTTAAATGGACCCCCAGTACAGAAAGGAGCATTAACAGTCTTCTGTTTCTAACCACTCTTCCAGGTCACTACTCTCACCAATGAACAAAAACTCCTTTCCTTTGTGGTTCATGCCCTTCAGCTACTCCCTCCCTCCCATGTTGCCACCCTTTCTACTATCACATTCATCCACGGGCATCAAAGACTTTAGCATCTATTTCAGTTTCCCTCTCTCAGAGCTAACACTGCCATCATTCTGTGCGTGTGTGTGTGTGTGTGTGTATGTCTCATACATTAAGTATACAGCCTAGTGTATGGTCACAAATTAATGGCACCCCAAAATTCCTCCATGCCTCCTAAAATTGCTCACTAACCTTCCTCCTCAAAGGTAACTTCCATCCAGAGTTAAACACCATAGATTACTTTTGCCTGTTTTTGAACTTTACATAAATGTTATGATAGAGTTGTACTCATATCCTGCTTCGTTGCTCAACATGAGACTCATGAGATTCATCTATATTGCTATATATAGCAGTTTATTCATTTTCATTATTTCTGTGCAGGGCTCCAAAATGCGAATATATCCAGTTTCTTTCCTTATTACGATTAGGAAAGAATTTGGGTTGCTTCTAGCTTTTGGCTAGTAGGAATAAAGCTACTGAACTTACAAGCAGATATCTACTCTTGAACTTCACTTGGAAAAAAAAAAAGACAAACACCTCATAAAAAAGAAAATGGATCCTCTCCTCTAAGCCAAGCCAGATTAACCCTGCTAAGATATTGCATTGATCTATCTAAGCTCTGTGCCTGTATGCATTAGCATGACATTCAAGGTTCTACACAGTCTAGACCCAAACTATCTTTCTAGTCTTCTCCAGTTTTTCACATCCTTTACTTTGTTATAAATTATATTTATATTTTTTTAATTAAAAACACAAGAAAACAAAACCACCTGAAAAAGAACAATGCTGCTCTAAATTATCTTGTAAAATTCGACTGGCAAACACCACCTCCCACTCTGTTGGAACTGGGAAAGCCATAGGATGTGTTTGTTCACTTCAGCCCATATTGCCCAACAGTTTTCCAAAGGAGTGGTATCAATTTTCATTCCTACCAGCAGGCTATGAGAGTTTCCACCTCTCCAAATGCTTTCAATATTTAATATTGCCAGTTTAAAATGTATTAGCCATTACAGTGGGTATGCAATGGTATCATAATGTGGTTTTTATCTGGCATTTCCTGAAAAAGAGAATGAACAGAATCTCAGAGACCTGTGGAACCCCACCAAGTGTACCAACATACACATAATGGGAATTAGAGAGGAGGAGAAAGAATATTATTTGAAGAAAAATGGATAAAAATTTCCCACATATAATGAAATCTATTAATCTAAACATCCAAAAAACTCAACTCAACAAACTTCATGTAGGATAAACTCAAGAGATCCACACTGGGACACATCACAATTTGCGTTTCTCTGACAAAAGAGGCTGAGCACCTTTAAAAATGTGTACTGGTCATCTAGACAGCCTCCTTTGTGAAGTGTCTATTCTTGTCTTTTGTCTTTTTTACTAAGAGGTTGTCTTATCTTTTTCTTATTGATTTGTAAAAGTTTTTTATATATTATAGATAAAACTTCTGAATAATATTTTTAATTAATTCATTTATTCTAATGAATAAAAATGATACTTATTTTTAAAAAGCAATATACATTAACAGGCCAGACTGCACACCTGTGGTCTTCTAAGCAGCCAGTTATACGGGTCTGGAGATCAATACATGGGGGTCCCATAGACCTCTCAAGACCAACATGGATCAAACGGAATATACTATCTTCTGCTCCTGGACTCATTCGCTTATGTAATGGCACGGGCTAACCTAGAAATGTTAAGGATCATCCCCACATCTCCACCAACTCCAACCAATCCAGTAAGACACTCGCAAGTTGTGTAGATACTATTTAACATCTCTCAAAAGGTTTCTTCTTCTTTACCTTGTCTGCTACTACCTTATTTTAGGCCCTGAAAATTTCTCTCCTGGAATATTGAGGTAGTTTTTTTTCTTTCTCTCTTTCTTTCTTTTTTTTGGCCTTGCCACACAGCTTATAGGATCTTAATTCCCCAACCAGGGACTGAACCCGTGCCCTCAGCAGTGAAAGCACGGAGTCCTAACCACTGGACTCTCAGGGAATTCCCGTGGTAGTTTTCTAAGTAATCTTAGCTCATCCATTTTCCATTATAAAGACAAACCTGATCACATTCGCTTTTAAAGACCTTTAGTGGGGACTTCCCTGATGTTGCAGTGGTTAAGAATCCACCCGCCAATGCAGGGGACACGGGTTCAAGCCCTGGTCCGGGAAG
>NW_006796875.1:0-273 GCF_000442215.2 Lipotes vexillifer | reverse complement strand
TTTTTTTTTTTTTTTTTTTTTAGATGTTGGGGGTAGGAGTTTATTAATTAATTTATTTATTTTAGCTGTGTTGGGTCTTCGTTTCTGTGCGAGGGCTTTCTGTAGTTGTGGCAAGCAGGGGCCACTCTTCATCGTGGTGCGCGGGCCTCTCACTGTCGCGGCCTCTCTCGTTGCGGAGCACAGGCTCCAGACACGCAGGCTCAGTAACTGTGGCTCATGGGCCCAGTTGCTCCGCGGCACGTGGGATCCTCCCAGACCAGGGCTCGAACCCGT
>NW_006796874.1:0-471 GCF_000442215.2 Lipotes vexillifer | reverse complement strand
AAACTAACAATGAAATATCAGAAAGAGAAATTAAGGAAACACTCCCACTTACCATCATTACAAAAAGAATACAATAGCTAGGAATAAACCTACCAAGAAGGCAAAAGACCTGTGCTCAGAAACCTATAAGATACTGATGAAAGAAATCAAAGAGCACATAAACAGATGGAGAGATATACCATGTTCTTGGATTGGAATAATCTATATTGTTAAAAAGAGTATACTACTCAAGGTAATCTACAGATTCAATGCAATCCCTATCAAATTACCAATGGCATTTTTCATAGAATTAGAAAAAAATTTACAATTAGTATGGAAACACAAAGACTCTGGAAAGCCAAGGAAACTTGAGAAAGAAAACAGAGCTGAAGGAACCAGGCTTCCTGACTTCAGGCTATACTACAAAGGTACAGTCATCAAAACAGTATGGTACTGGCACAAAAACAGAAATATAGATCAATGGAACAGGAT
>NW_006796873.1:0-588 GCF_000442215.2 Lipotes vexillifer | reverse complement strand
AGGAAAAGATCTGTAAAAAATACAAACACATGGAGGCTAAACAATACACTACTTAATAATGATCACTGAAGTGATCACTGAAGAAATCAAAGAGCAAATAAAAAGATACCTAGAAACAAATGACAATGGAGACACGACAACCCAAAACCTATGGGATGCAGGAAAAGCAGTTCTAAGAGGGAAGTTTATAGCAATACAATCCTACCTTAAGAAACAGGAAACATCTCGAATAAACAACCTAACCTTGCACCTAAAGCAATAAGAGAAAGAAGAACAAAAAAACCCCAAAGTTAGCAGAAGGAAAGAAATCATAAAAATCAGATCAGAAATAAATGAAAAAGAAATGAAGGAAATGATAGCAAAGATCAATAAAACTAAAAGCTGGTTCTTTGAGAAGATAAACAAAATTGATAAACCATTAGCCAGACTCATCAAGAAAAAAAGGGAGAAGACTCAAATCAACAGAATTAGAAATGAAAAAGGAGAAGTAACAACCGACACTGCAGAAATACGAAAGATCATGAGAGATCACTACAAGCAACTCTATGCCAATAAAGTGGACAACCTGGAAGAAATGGACAAATTCTT
>NW_006796872.1:0-416 GCF_000442215.2 Lipotes vexillifer | reverse complement strand
TAAAGGAACTTCTCTAAGTGGAAAACACAAGAGAAGAAAAGGACCTACAAAAACAAACCAAAACAATTAAGAATATGGTAATAAGAACATACATATTGGGGTTTCCCTGGTGGTGCAGTGGTTAAGAGTGTGCCTGCCAATGCAGGGGACACGGGTTTGATCCCTGGCCCGGGAGGATCCCACATGCCGCGGAGCAACTGAGCCCGTGCACCACAACTGCTGAGCCTGAGCTCTGGAGCCCGCAAGCCACAACTACTGAGCCCACGTGCCACAACTAGAGAAGGCCTGCGCTCAGCAATGAAGACCCAACATAGCCATAAATAAATAAATAAATTTATTAAAAAAAAAGAACATACATATCACTAACTACCTTAAACGTGAATGGATTAAATGCTCCAACCAAAAGACACAGGCTT
>NW_006796871.1:0-204 GCF_000442215.2 Lipotes vexillifer | reverse complement strand
AGCAACTTGTTGGCTATTTTCTGTTTTCTTTGCAGGTATCCATTGATGAAGGGATATACAGACTCCTCAGCTGGCTCTTGAAATTGTGTTCTTTTCATTACTTTATTTTGTAAATACACATTAGAAATCCCATGTAAGGTTTTAAGCCCCTAACAATTTATTGAATGAGGGCTTCCCTGGTGGCGCAGTGGTTGAGAGTCCACC
>NW_006796870.1:0-2385 GCF_000442215.2 Lipotes vexillifer | reverse complement strand
CCACCTCTGCTCCCAGGGCCGCCGCCGTGGCCCAGGCGCTGGAAGACAGTCGGACTCTCACTTTAGCTCTCGACCCTAGCACCTGGCTGCGGGAAAGCGGGGCTGTCCAGGCTTCTCCAGAGCGCTCCTGCGCTTTCCAGACACGGGGTGCCCCGGCGACTGCCTGAGCCAGCTCCTCGAGCCCTAAATGGACGCCTAAGCAGGTCTCCTAAACAACTAGTAATTTAAATGACACCACATTCAACGTGATTTTGATTAATCTCTTAGCGAGAAGGACAGGACAATCGGCTTCTTCCCAAGAAGTATTCAAACCTGGAAGTCTTGCTCATTAGTATAATATTAGTCATAGTTATAGTTCCTCTCCCAGTTAATATTTTTCAGGTTGGTGCAATGGGTGTCCAGCATAAAGTGGCTACTAATCCATAAGATATTTAATATATTTCTTGGAAATACAAATAAACACTGTACATGTTTGTTAACTTGGCTATGAAAGACTGCTAAATCAGCCTACTTTAGCCCGCAAGAAAGGCATTTTCCTTAGTTGTCACATGTTGCCTTTCAACGCTCTCTGGAAATCACTCTGACCAAGTGTGGTTTCTTTCACAGGGCAGCCAAAGTTGCTAGGCAGCACCAAACACACCTGCAATCAAGTGCTTACAAAACAGAGTGAGAATTTTTTTGGCACTATTAAGAAAACAGAAACAGCCATTAACATAAGACCTTCCTAATATTCGGAAACCCAAACCTGACACAGAATCTCTCTTCTCCTCGGAAGGCATACTTTGAGGGAAAGGCAGAGGGGAGAGAGCTGAGGCATCGTGGAGAAGTAGAGAGGAACAGAGGGGAGCAGAGAAGAGGAGAGGAGAGAGGAAAGGAAGAGCAACATTGAAAAAATAACACTTTAGTACAGTTCATACAGGTTTTTAAAAACTATTTTAAGCTCAAAGGACTCATTTTTGTGCTAAAAATTGCATATTTGATTACCTCACTCCAAACCAAAATTAGTTTAAATCCTTCTATCTACACAGAAAAATCATAGAAAAAGGACATAAAGAATGGATAAAAGTGATGACAAAGAAAGAGACTTGTCAGTTTCCATCTTATAGACTTTTCCTGTTTTCTAGTACTTGTGTGATTAAGCACACTGATCATTTCTTCAGACAGAAAATATTTCTAACCTATCTGTACCAAGAAGATAATTCAGGAAGATGTATTTATAAAACGCTGCATGTGATAGGACTCACCAGCAGTTTGATTAACAGAAGACATTTATGTCTATTATGCTAGCACAAATATTCTCCAACTTTAGTGTTCATAAGAATCACCTGGAGGACTTGTTAAAAATGCAGATTTCTGGGTCCCGCTGCCAGAGTTTCTAATTCAGTAGATATGAGTTGGGTCCTGAGGATCTGCATTTTTAGAAAATTTCCCAAGTGAGGCTGATGCTGCTGGTCTAGGAGACACATTTTGAGAACCACTGAGCTACCAAATGCCTCCTGACTTGATGAATGTGTTCCATCTGGCTGTGGGAAGTCAGTGTTCAGATATTTTTCATTCCCTTACCTCATACAATGGGCCAAACACAGTTTCCTTTCCTGCTCTGGTCTCCTCCTCTATGACTGGTCTATACCTAAACATTTATTATTTATCCTCTTTTTGTGAATATTGGAACAAATAATTCTTTCCCATTAAAGTGGGTACCTTCTGTCTATAAAGTATATTTTTCTCAAAAGTCTCTGTGTGTTCTATATGTAACTAATAGAAGAAAAACATATTTGGAGTTCTTTTCACTCCTTTTGCTCTCCCCTTTATTCTTATTTTATATCCATTACTTTTCAGCATCTTTTAGTTCTGCACAGTAGCAGATGAACCTCATTCAGCTCTTCTGTTCAACAATGGTGATTAAATTTTCTACTTCCTACCTTATCTGAATTTGCTTTTATTTTAAGACCAAATCTACTTATGACAAGAGCACACATAAACCTTTGGGATGCAGAGGATTATTAACCTCTCCGTAACTACATTTCACTTCTCTGTCCTTTCAGGGTATTAACAGATTTTCACAAAGTACTGCATCATACAGAAGGCACAGGAGATATATCTGACAGAGCACCTTTTAGTGGGTGAAGTCACAGTTTATTTCATTTTATTTTTTTAAAGAGAATTATTTATTTATTTATTTTATTTTTGGCTGTGTTGAGTCTTTGCTGCTGCGCGCAGGCTTTCTCTAGTTGTGGAGAGCGGGGGCTACTCTTGGTTGCGGTGTGCGGGCTTCTCATTGCATTGGCTTCTGTTGTTGCAGAGCATGGGCTCTAGGTGCACGGGCTTCAGTAGTTGTGGCACATGGGCTCAGTAGCTGTGGCTCACGGGCTCTAGAGTGCAGGC
>NW_006796869.1:0-1601 GCF_000442215.2 Lipotes vexillifer | reverse complement strand
TGAAACTAACACAACATTGTAAATCAACTGTACTCCAATAAAATTAAAACTAAAAAAAAAAAAAGAGAGAAAGTCCAGATAGAATCAGAGATGTCTACAGGAATTTCATACATGATAACAGTGGTTGCATCTCAAGCACATAGGGGAGAGAGGGGTTAAATTACTTATTTAATGGATACTGAGACCTCTCTGAAGCAATCTAAGAAAACACAAGTTGGTTTCATATCTTTATACCAGGAAACATTTGAAAAGGATCAGAGATTCACATTTTTAAAATGAAACAGTAAAACCACTAGGGGAACCTGTAGGAGAGTTTTGCTTGATCTTGAATTGGAGAAGATCTTTCTAACAGGCCCCAAAGCTAGGAACCATAAAAGAAAATATCGATAAATTTGACTTCATAAAAATAAAAACATTTTGCATTGCCCCCCTACAGAAAATCCATAAACAAAGTCAAAAGACAATAACAGAAATATTTATAATTCTTATCAGAGACAAAAGACTAATTTCCAAATATATGAAAAACTATGTATGAATCAATTAAAAAAAAGTCAAATAACCTATAATAGAAGTGTCTGTTTATATGACAGTACATAAGAAAGGAAAAAGAAATGGCTCTTCTGAACAGATGAAAACAGTTCAATCTTACTCATAGTGAGAAATATAAAATCAAATATAAAATCAGAATACTGTTTTTAACTATCAGATCAATGGAGTTCATAAAGTTTTAATATGTTGGGTTTGGCAATGGTGTGGTGAAAAAGTCACTGTTGGTGGTGAGAGATTAAATTTATATAACCTCTGTGGAGGACAATTTGGTAATATCTGTCAGATTTACAAATTTCCATACCCTGTAACCTAGTACTTTTCCGAATTTAGATCACAGAAATACTTGTACATGGGTAAAATGACATGTACAGTAGTATTTGTAGAAGCAAAAGATTGGCAAAAACCTAAGTGTCCATAAATAGAGGAATGATTAATTAGTATGGTACCCCAAAATAGTAGAAAACTCTGAAATCATTTAACTTAAAATCAGAGGAAGTTGGACTTCCCTGGAGGTCCAGGGGTTAAGACCCTGCGCTTCCATTGCAGCAGTCACAGGTTCAATCCCTATTCGGGGAACCAGCATCCCGCATGCTGTTTGGTGTCGCCAAAAAAACCCACCAAAAAACAGAGGAGGTTTCTAATGTACTGATATAGAAGTGATTGCTAAGATACTTTAAGAAAGCAAAATACACAACAGAGCATATTGTAGCTATGTGGGGAAAATAAGAAGGGAACATAAGCAGTTTTTGCTTGTGTATTCCTAAAGTATCCATGAAGGACATGTAGAAAACTTACAGTCATGATCCTCTGGAAGACAGGAAACCAAGGGACAGAGGTATTAGAGTTTTCAGTGCCTTTTGAACCTTTTAAATTAGAAGGCTATGAATGTATTAACTATGCAAAAATACTATTTAAATAAAATTTGATTGCTGAAAGTGTATATTATATCCAGAGTGTATGAAGAACTCTGAAAATTCAGTATTAGGAATCAAACGGGGGCTTCCCTGGTGGCGCAGTGGTTGAGAGTCCGCCTGCCGATGCAGGGGACACGG
>NW_006796866.1:0-202 GCF_000442215.2 Lipotes vexillifer | reverse complement strand
GATGAAAACTGCCAACAGCCACCCTGGAGAAACGTATGGTATTTCCTGAAACATCGAAAACACTAGGTACATAGCCTAGGGCACTAGGCTTAGCGAAAGCGAAATCAAAAAGACAGAGCCAGCCCAAAGACCGGGGCTACCCTCTTTATAGGAACCTCGTACATGGTACAAGTTAAATATCCACGAAAGCAAAAAATGGATC
>NW_006796865.1:0-1607 GCF_000442215.2 Lipotes vexillifer | reverse complement strand
CCACAACGGGAGAGGCCACAACAGTGAGAGGCCCGCGTACCGCAAAAAAAATAAAAATAAAAAAGACCCACTTTCATTCCCTGCATCTCCCTATTAATTTTCCTGACTCGCCTGCTTGTTTGTTGCTTACTTTAATCAGTAATGGGATTTCAGGCTAGCTGCAAATGTTGTCCTTCCATGTTTGTTTGTCATTTTTGTTTTTAACAACCCTAGGCATAGAATTTTCCATGTTGTGCTCCAAATAAAATTGGTCCCGAATAAGCAGAGCCTTGATCTTCACAGCTTGCTCACCTTGACAGTACTTCTGCCCCATGGAGCTGGGGAGAGGCTGGGCATGGGAGTAGCGCCAAGCTAAAGTATACAGACTGCCACTGTTCTTACTGAGGTTCAGTAACTTTTCTTGAATGAAATCTCAATTTGTTCTATTCCTTTGGTCAATTTTCAGTGTCCTTAAAAGGTTTTTGATAGTTTTGTCTAGTTTTATTGTTTCTTTTTGTATTGAGGGTTTGACAGATTGACTCAGCCATTCCAGAAGTTCTGCTCTCTTGGGGTTTTGTTGTTGTTTAAAAACATAGGTACTACAAACTACACTAATTGCTATTGTCTGAATGTTTGTACCCCCTGGCTATTAATACATTGGGATTCTAATACCCAATGTGACAGTATTAGGAGGTCAGGCCTTTTGGAGGTGGGTAGGTGATGAGGATGAAACTCTTATGAATAGAATTAATGCTTTTATAAAAGTGATCCCACAGAGCTCCCTGGCCCCTTCTGCCCTGTGAAGAGATGATGAAAAGCTAGGAGTCTGCAACCCGGAAAAGGGCCCTCACTACAAACCAACCGTGTTGGCACCCTGATCTTGGACTTCCAGCCTCCCGAACTGTGGACAATATATTTTTGACATTTATAAGCCACTTACTTACTCTAGGATGTTTTCTGATATAGCCCAAATGAGCTAAGACACTAATCTCAAGTATATAGCTCAATACTTTATTACATGTGAAAACACCCTTCTCATCACCACCCAGATTAAGATATAGAACATGTCCAGCACCCCTTAAGATTCCCTTCCTAATCTCTGTGCCTGTCCCAGAGTTAGCCACTTCTATCATCTTAGATTAAATTTTTCTATCCTTAAACTTCATATGAATGAAATTTTACAATATGTACTTTTCTGTTTCTGGATTCTTTTGGTACTGAGTCCAACATGATAGTCCAGTAAATCGAGAGACGTGTTATTGAGGCAAGGAATAGCTACTTTATTTGCAAAGCCAGCAAACCAAGAAGATGGTGGACTCATGCCCTAAAGAACCGTCTTGCCTGAGTTATAAGTCAGGTTTCTTTTATATTAAAAGGGGAGGGAGTAAAGTCAAACACTTCCTGGTTCCCATCAGCCTCCAGAGGGGATGCGTTAATTTGTTCCTCCCTGCAGTCATTCACAGGTGGGCTTGGTCAGGATGTTTCCTGTGAGCTAACAAAAGGTATTTAGCTTAATGCTCATTACCTGGGAGGCAGGATTCCCAGAGATGGGCCATTATGTATAACTTATAGGCAACATCCCTTTAGTGATTAACTTGTAATAGAATACAAAAGGTTCTTCCCTATTA
>NW_006796864.1:0-2652 GCF_000442215.2 Lipotes vexillifer | reverse complement strand
CCCCCCCCCCCCTGCCGATGCAGGGGACACGGGTTCGTGCCCCGTTCCGGGAAGAACCCACATGCCGCGGAGCGGCTAGGCCCGTGAGACATGGCCGCTGAGCCTGCGCGTCTGGAACCTGTGCACTGCAACGGGAGGGGCCACAACAGTAAGAGGCCCCCGTACCGCAAAAAAAAAAAAAAAAATTAGGCCACAAATATTGAATAATGAAATGCCTAAACTAAAAGAAATGAGATCTTTAGAGAGCTGTTTTATTATAGTTCTGTGAATTAGGAGTACCACCTAGTGGTCAAAAATATTTATGCTTCCCTCATTGTTCTTTAATGTAGATGCCTCACATCTGCCTCTTTCTTGTTAATTTTATTTTCCTTGAGCATATTCTTTATTTATAATTTAGAGTTTTGAATTTTCAATAAAAGTAAAGTATTTTAAATCCATGAGAACTTATTTACTTAAAAAGAAAATAGCAGAAATATATGAGAATATAAGAAAACAATATACAGTTGACCTTGAACAACATGGGGGGTCAGGGGCACGGACACTCTGCAAAGTTGAAAATCCGAATACAATTTATAGCTGGTCTCCATATACTCGGTTGTCTGCATCCAGACTTCTGCATTCATGGATTCAACTAACTACAGATCATGTAGTACTGTCATACTTACTATTGAAAAAAATCTGTCTATAAGTGGACCCACGTAGTTCAAACCCGTGTCATTCAAGGGTCAACTGAATATTTTTAATCTGCACTCTGGTTTAGATAAATTAATTTTGATAGAATTAAAAAATGAAATGTAAAAGAGTAAGAATTAAACAAAAAATGTACTAAAAATGTAAGTACTCACAATCTATTGTTCAATATTTTGAACATTTGAATAGGAGATTAATATTGATAACTATCAATGTTCATAAATATCTTTAAGATCATTAAGTTGTCAACAGACCCCAAAATCATTGCCCTCAAAATGAATATTCTTAGCTGTCTACTTCAGCTACACGGGGAGGGTGGTAGGCTGAATAATGGCTCTCAAATATGTCCACATCATGTTCCCCAGAGCTTGTAAATGTTGTGTTATACGGCAAGTGGGACTTTGCAGATGGGAATAAGTTAAGGATTGTACCATCAAGAGACTATCTTGGATTATCTGGGTGAGCCCAGTGATATTGCAAGAGTTGTTATAAAAGGGGGCAGGAGGAACTACACACAGCAGAGAAAACAACATAATAAGGGATGCAGAAGTTGGAGTGATGAGCTTTGGAGTGGAAGGGCTACAGGGCTACACACGCAGGGAGTATAGGCAACCACTTGAAGCTGGAAAAGACAAGGAAACAGATGCTCCCCTCAGAGCCTCCAGAAGGAACCAGCCTGCAAATACCCTGACTTAGCCTAATAAAACTGATTTCAGAATTCTTGCCTTCAGAACAGTAAGATAATAAATTTGTATTGTTTTAAGATGCTAGATTTGTGGACATTTGCTACAGCAGCAAGAGAAAATTATACAAATACTTTGCTACAAATCGCTATTTGTAGAGCAATGACAGTTTTTATTTGAGCCAGAATAGCCCTGTGATTTCACTGAGGATTTTAGCTCTGAATTGATTTTGATGTTTTGTCATTAGTATTCATAAGGAAAAAAGATAAACATTTAGTAAGCATTTTCCTTAAAAGTTACTTTTTAATCTTGAAATTCTAGATCTCTATTAGTGTGGCTTATTAGAAGAAATGTTGACAGAAGTTTCCACCTAACTCTTAGTATTATCTTTACACATGTTATTTAGAAGGCCTTCATTAATATGGGCCTCTAAATGATTTCCTGGCATCATGTATCCACTGGAAATACCTCACTGGTCCTGGGCCTGCCTTCCATGCCAAGGATACCCCTTTTTATCCTTTTCTTATTGTATATTGTAGTCCATCTTGTTAAAAAGTGTCCAGGTTAACAAGGAGTTAATCAGTGGAGACTTTCAGAAGTCCTACGCTGTAGAGAGCACCAGGGCACTGAGAATGCTTGCCAGAATAGAGAATAAGGTAAATTAAGAAGGTCCTGTGAAGTGGTAAGAAAGATGTAAGAAGCTTATAAGTACACACACACACACACACACCATCACCATCACCATCACCATCACTATCACCATCACCATCACCATGACCACCAGCACCACCACCACTATCACCTTTGAAACCTAAAGCCCTTGCAACAATTTTCTCTTTGTATACTTTTCAGCAAAGCACAACCACTGGATATTCATATACATCATTATTTGTAGAGCACAGATAATGACCTCCATAGTCACAGAACATTTGATAAAGCCAACCATCCACAGACAGCTTTTGTTCTTTCTTTCTTTCTTTTTTTTTTTTGTTCTTTTGTTAATTTTTAAATTTTCTTACAAAAATTTAGATATTTACCAATACAGTCTTACCGTTTTGAAGGCTTTTTATCAGTGTGTTTCTTCTGTTTTTAAGTCACTACAGCAGGTACTGAACAGCAGTCTCCTGCTGCTGCCATGTCCCGGGCCAGAATCAGTCACAAGGGGATTCCACTGCACTGGGGTTCTGTATAGATATAGATGTAGATGACATCCATAATTATAAATATATATTTATAATAAAATATGTATTGCTATTTTTTTTTTTTTTTTCTTTTGCGG
>NW_006796863.1:0-216 GCF_000442215.2 Lipotes vexillifer | reverse complement strand
GGTAAAAGGCCTAGCCTCTGCAAGGGACCTGAAGCCAGCGGGAGCCTAGCATATTGGAGAGCCGCCAGCAGTTGGGAGTAGTGAAGGATGTAGTAGACAGGTGGTAGTTGGGGAGGACAGTGGCCTACTGGAGCGTGGATAGAGCTGAGGTGTAAAATCCAAAAGTGTGTACCAGGAACAGCACTGGTAGTTCAGTTGGACCAGAGTCTGAGATGT
>NW_006796862.1:0-920 GCF_000442215.2 Lipotes vexillifer | reverse complement strand
GACAGAATCAAAAGTATCCGCTAGTAATTGCCCACCTGAAAAAATGTCAACACTCTTTGTAGGCAAACAACATAATTCAGATTTGAAACAATTTATCATTCCTTATATCTACCGAAAATTGAAACATTACTGGACATGCAAAGAAGAAGAAGAATGAAACCTATAATCAAGGAAAACAATTCATAGAAACAGATCCCAGGACAGCCCATATGCTGGAGTTAGTAGACAAGGGGTTTAAAAGCAGCTAAATTAGTAAAAGTCTCATATATGAACAGGATCTAAGGTATAACATGGTGACTGTAATTGATACCACTGTATTGTATAATTGAAATTTGTTAAGAAAGTAGAATGTAAATATTCTCACCAAAAAAAAAAAAAAAGGTAAATATGTGAGGTGATGAATGTGTTAATTAACTTGTTTGGAGGGAATCCTTTCACAATACATATATACATATATCAAATCATCACTTGTATGCTTTAAATATCTTACAATTTTATGTGTCAATTATACCTCAGTAAAGCTGGGGGAAGAGGCAGCTATTATAAACATGTTCAAAGGATTAAAAGAAAAGATGGTCACTTCTTGGGAATAGATAGGGAATGGAGAATAAAACAAATGATGATTCTGGAACTGGTAAATACAACCTGTGAAATGATAATGCCACTGAAGAGGTTTAAACAGTGTATTGGAGATTTATAAAAGAAAGAAATAAAAAACTTGACTGAGGGCTTCCCTGGTGGCGCAGTGGTTGAGAGTCCATCTGCTGATGCAGGGGACATGGGTTCGTGGCCCGGTCCGGGAAGAACACACATGCCACGGAGCGGCTGGTCCCATGAGCCATGGCCGTTAAGCCTGCGCGTCCGGAGCCTGTGCTCCACAACGGGAAAGGACACAACAGTGAGAGGTCTGTGTACCGCAA
>NW_006796861.1:0-205 GCF_000442215.2 Lipotes vexillifer | reverse complement strand
GATACCATGCAGGATGACTTCAAAGGGTTTGCCTTTGCTTACCAAACCTCACCAATCCTATTACATCTGTTAGTCTGCAAGAGCCTGCCAAAGCTGTATTCTAAACTCTTTATAAGACCCTGCCATAACCTATAATGTGTAGCTGCTTGTAGAATTACTGAATTGTTCACTAATAGTACATGCTGCTTGCAAAAACATGAATGAA
>NW_006796860.1:0-859 GCF_000442215.2 Lipotes vexillifer | reverse complement strand
TTTTTTTTTTTTTTTTTTTTTTTTTTTTTTGGTAAGGATACTTTTTATGAGCCCACCATGCAGACTTAACCTAATATATTCATGTGTGTATGTTTTATGTCTATTTCATTTCTATGCTGATTACTCTAGTGCAGGTTTCTACCCTTTTATCTAAACAGTACGTCTGTGATGAATTATGGTTTTAACTGCTAAGGGTAATAAATCTTGGAGGACTACTTTGCTCTCCACCCCCCAGTTTTATGCTGTAAATATCTCTTAAGGAGGGTGTCTTTTTTAGATCTCTGTAGTCCATATGTGCCTGGTAATGCATATATTGAAGTTTAAAATACACCTACTGAAAAGAGCTTCTTAACTAATATTCTTTCACTGGTTTCTACATTATAGTTTTACTTACAGTGACTTTGCATCCCGTTTCCAGTTCAGTGTTCTCATAGTGTTAGTTCCAGATCACTATCCTTAAGGAGGTAAAATATTGCCCTTATCTGTCCTGGAATCACTGGTGACCATACAGATTCCTGAGTACCCCCCTACCCTGTTTCACATTTATTAAGTCTAGGGCAGTGGTTCTTGACACTGGTTGCACCTTAGAATCACCTAAAAATACTGATGTTTGGATTCCAACCCATGCTAATTTGAATGAGATTCTCTAGATGAGGGCACTTGGAGTGTGTGGGGATGGGAGTGTGTTTAAAACCTCTTGAGGGACTTCCCTGGTGGTAAGATATGATATATCTTATGATATATGATAAGATATAAGAATTAAGATAGTGTCCAGGGCTTCCCTGGTGGCGCAGTAGTTAAGAATCCACCTGCCAATGCAGGGGACATGGGTTCGATCCCTGGTCTGGGAAGATCCCAC
>NW_006796858.1:0-2162 GCF_000442215.2 Lipotes vexillifer | reverse complement strand
AAAGAATACAAATTAGAGCAAGCCAAAGGAAGAGTCCTATAAGGCGGAGTCTGGGAGGGTTCCAAATACAAAGCTTCCATTGTTCTCAGGATGTATTTCCCTGCTGCCATCAATGTGTGATTTTATATATATATATGTAAGTCTGGGAAACTTCCTCAGACTTCAGTGTCCAGAGTTTTATGCTCCATCATCATTACATAGGTACGATTGATTGCTTAATTGCCCATGTGGTTAAACTCAATCTCTAGTACCTCCTACACCTTCCAGGAAGGATGAGCTGATATCACATGGTCGAAAACCCCACCCTAACTCTTATGACCAGTCTTTCTGTATTGGCCAGCCCCTACCCTAAGGCTATTAGGTGAGGTCAGCCTCAACCTGAATCATCTTTTTCCCATAAACTACTAGGTGTGATCAGAGGGACTCACCTTGAATAACAAAGACACTCCTGTCACTTACCTTATGGAATTTCAAGGGTTTAGAGGTTACCTCTCAAAAGCCAAGGATAAAGACCAGACTGCTTTGGGTAAAGCTAAATTCTTTAGTATATACTTTTCTAACATGTTTTTGAGTTGTCTCTTCACCAAAGTTTTCCAACCTTTGTTTCTAATCCAATTGGCTCCCAGTAGTATATGTATATTAATACTTACTTGTTTGGAAAAAAACAACATATCCTGTGTCTTACAATAATGCCATCACTATGCCCTTATATGTGTGGCCATACATATATTTCTATTGCCTTCCAGTTGTTTTCGCCCAATAAATTACCACAATTTCCTGAAATCTTTAGTCCTAGACATTTTTACTGTTATTCCTTCCTTTCCCTTTTCCTTTTACAGTTCTCATTAAGTCTGTAGTCAGACAGTTTCAACATATACTTGTGAGACGTTCTTGAAAATGACCCAGCTATTTAATTTTATTCTTTTTTTCTATATTTTTTCTCTATATTACATTTCTATCTGTATTCTATGCCCAGTATTCTATATGTACTCTATATTATGTATTCTAACCCAAGTCCCAGTCTTCTAGATTCAGAATATATACCATCTGTGCCCCTCAAATCCTTCTTTTGTCAGGGTATTTACAGTCACCAAAATATTTTCTATCGTTCTGATTCTTCTTAACAGCACTTTTCTAATAGAATATTTTTCCTTTGCCTCATGATTTTATGCATTATAAAAATACTAGATTCCATGTAAGGTGTGTGCAATCAAACGGAAAAACAAAGGGTTGCCTTCAAAATTTCAAGGCCAAGTATGTGACTATTCATTTGATATTTGCAAAGTACTTTATCAATAAATGCATTTCATGTTATTTCTACTCTCCCTATTTAATAATTTTTCTGAAGAAAATTATTGATAAAAGGGCAAGTAAATGTTTAAAATGTATGCATATTTTACAAATTCTTTTAAAGTAAAAGAATGAGTCAGCATTGCAATTTCTGAAACCACAATTGGCACAGTAAATCAAATCTGAAACTACCTGTAAGAAGGAACAGAAGAATGATTTGAAAAATATGTCACAAAGTTTTGGATTATACATTTGTTTTCCAGATAATATTTATTTAACAAATATCCAATGCAAGACATCACTCTAGACTCTGAAAAATAATTTTTTTTATTTTAAAAATAGTTTGCTTACGTTATCTTCCTCTGAAGAAGCAATCAACACTACTTGCCTTCACTTCCATTTCAAAAACACATCACTTTTAAAATCATTAGTTCTTTGTTGATACCCTTAAATTAATCAATTGCTTTTCAACCATGGATCTTTTGGTTTTCTCTCTCCTTTTCAAAGCACTGAAGGAAATCACACACACATGCACACACCCCTCAGTATTCATGGATACCTCTCTACATTCAGTGTGTCAGCCTGGCCCAAACTCCTTTAGAACTGTGTTGCACTCTAAGGCTCTTTCCACCCAATCCTCCTTTCTTTCCCTTTTTGTTTTCAGAGGTAGGAGACTTGAATCTGATCCAAAGACTCTCCCTGCCTCTTCTTGCTCTCTCTTCTTTATGTTTCACAGACATTTCCAATAAGTCTCTTGTAACTGTTGCGCTCTCTCCCGTTGCGGAACACAGGCTCCAGACGCGCAGGCTCAGCGTTCATGGCTCACGGGCCCAGCCACTCCGCGGCATGTGGGATCTTCCCGGACCGGGGCA
>NW_006796857.1:0-359 GCF_000442215.2 Lipotes vexillifer | reverse complement strand
GCAGGGGACAAGGGTTCGTGCCCCAGTCCGGGAGGATCCCACATGCTGCGGAGCGGCTGGGCCCGTGAGCCAAGGATGCTGAGCCTGCGCGTCCGGAGCCTGTGCTCCTCAACGGGAGACGCCACAACAGTGAGAGGCCCGCGTAAAGGAAAATAAATAAATAAATAAATATAATAATAAATAAAAATAATAAAAAGCATGGGAGGGGGAAGATGGTGGAAGAGTAAGACACGGAGATTACCTTCCTCCACACAGATACATCAGAAATACATCTACACGTGGAACAACTCATACAAAACACCTACTGAACGCTGGCAGAAGACCTAAGACCTCCCAAAAGGCAAGAAACTCCCCACGTA
>NW_006796856.1:406474-419280 GCF_000442215.2 Lipotes vexillifer | reverse complement strand
ATAAAGGCCATATATGACAAACCCACAGCAAACATCATTCTCAATGGTGAAAAACTGAAAGCGCTTCCTCTGAGATTAGGAACAAGACAAAGATGTCCACTCTCACCACTATTATTCAACATAGTTTTGGGAGTCCTAGCCACGGCAATTAGAGAAGAAAAAGAAATAAAAGGAATACAAAAAAAACAAAAAAAGTCATAGGAGTTTGTCAATATCATAAGAAGAGATAAATTTAATACGAAAATTAAATGTGTTTGTTTCAGAAACCTTTAAAAATAACATTTATTTTGAAGGTTTCTTAGGAGTAGAAAATACCAACTAGCTCATATTATTTCTGAATGTTCAGAGTTTGAAATAGTATAAATTTTAGATTCTCACTAAAAATAAACTGTCAAATTAATAGTTTATTCTCCTGAATACTATTTTAGTGTTGTGCTATCAAAGGCTATGCATATCTCAACCATATTTTTAAACATGAAAATAAAACAGAAACAGCAGACACTATATTTATGAGAACACTCTCTATTTCTAAAAGAGTTATCTCAAGATATTTAAGTGATCACATCTGTAGTTTTACAGATGAATAATTTGCAATAGCAAATTCACCCAAGAGTAATTCAGCATGTCACTGAGGGAAATGTAAATTGTTATCATGTCTCCTATTATTCTGATTCAGTCCTGATCCTTTATATAGAGTTATTGATTCCTTTATTCCCTAAATGCTTATTGAGTACCTTCTGGGTTAAGGTGTGAATAAAACATACATAGATATTATTGTTCTGGGAAGACAGATAGTAAAATGTCTATATTTATGTTTTGATTTTTAAGGCCCCAGTAAAATGTCTGAAAGAGGTAGCATGTAACACAAATAGCTACATTAGTAGCATACTTTTTAACTGTTTGGAGCTCAGCAAAGTTGGGATTAAATGATGGTTATCATGGTTATACTACATAATACAATACTCAACAAAACTGCATTTAAATCATGGTTATACTACTAATATATACCTAATACTACAATATACCTAATTCCATGTGAGCTTCCAACAGGTTCTGAGTCTCATTTATGTGATAAAATTAAGTAGATTTAATAATTATTAATTTGCCATTTTTAAACCAAAAATAATATGGAAAACACATATGTACCTCATATATAGTGAACAAACCATATACTCAGGTATACTCTCTAGCTACGTGATACTAAAATATTTTCTTTCATATGTTTTATGCATTTGTACATTTTCTAAAATACCTATTCCAAAGGTTATTTACTTTAAAAAGATTGAATAAAACCATTATTTGTAGCAGAATTAATTAATTTGACATTAAAATAATTTCTGTCTGACAAAGTTATAGAAAGAGGAAAATAAATAGTTACTACACATTAAACTGAAAAAATATTAATATACAGAATTTATAAAGAGATCAAATCACTAATAAAATACAGAAAGCACAATATAGAAGGGGCAAAGGGCTTCCATATTTATCTCACGAAAGAGAAAACATAATGGTCAATAAGTCATTGAAACATATGACAATACCAATCCCGTTAGTCATCAGGAAAGGCAAAGAAAAATAGCAGTGAGTGATTATTAGGCAATAATTAGATGGCAAAAATTGAAATGTGTGACAATATTGTTATAAAAATGTTAATTCTCATTCACTTTTGGGTAGAAATGTAAACTAGCAAAAACATTCATTTATATTAAAAGTGAATAAATTTATACCCTATTACCCCAGAAATGCACTTATTCTTATACATATATCCCCAAATAATTTGTGCATATATCTACATGGACACCCATACAAGAATATTCAGAGCAACATTATAACCTATAGCTGAAAACCAACTCTCCATCAGCAGTAGAGATTGGCTAAACCATGGTATATTCAAACAATAAAATATTATAGAGCAAAGAAAGTGAGCAAACTAGATCTAGTTACAAAACATGGACAAATCTAGCAGACAAAAGTTTTACCGAAAAAAAGAGAAAAAAATACATGTGGTGTAATTCAATTTACAGTAAGTCCCCTACATACGAATGAGTTCCATTCTGAGAGCACCTTCATAAGTCCAATTTGTTCGTAAGTCCAACAAAGTTAGCCTAGGTACCCAACTAACACAATTGGCTATATAGTACTGTACTGTAATAGGCTTATAACACTTTTCACACAAATAATACATAAAAAACAAACAAAAAAATAAAGAAAACATTTTTAATCTTACAGTACAGTACCTTGAAAAGTACAATAGTGCAGTACAACAGCTGGCATGCAGGGGCTGGCATTGAGTGAACAGGCAAGAAGAGTTACTGACTGGAGGAGCGAGAGGAGGTGGGAGATGGTAGAGCTGAAGGATGGTCAGAAATAGGAGACAGAGGGCAAGCTGCAATATCACTCATGCCTGGCAAGACGGCACAGTTTCGGTTCCTTGCTGGATTCAATTCTATCTGCCCTCTTGAAAAAACGATCCAGTGATGTCTGGGTAGTAGTTTTTTTTTTTTTTCATCATAGATGACACGGTGGCACTGGATTGCGTTCTGAACTGCTGCCGCAACCTTCATGTACCATTCTACATTCTGGTCCTGCGCCTCAAAAACTAACAGTTCCTCCTCAAATAAAGAAAATCCCCTTGCCATTTTCTGTGTCATGAATCTCTTTGGTTCTTCGGTTACTTCTTCCTCTTGTCTCCCTCCATCCTTTCTCTGGGCCTCCAATTCCATCAGGTCTTCATTAGTAAGCTCCTTATGTTGCACAACAAGGAGTTAACTGAAGTTCTCCTCTTGCAGATCTAGCTCCATCTTCTCACTGAGGGTCACTAAGTTGCTGAAGACCTCTTTGGACTCTTCATCCACCTTCTCAAATCCATGAAAATCATGAACAAACTGTAGGCAAAGGTTCTTCCAAACCCTATTGCTGGTGATGGCCGTAACCTCACGCCAAGAAAAGTCAACGTTTTTTATGGCCTTGTAGATGTTATACTCCTTCCAGAATTGTCGCAAGGTTGTTCCTGATTCATCACTCACCTTCACTGCCTGACGAAAAATGTGACGTAAATAATATTTCTTGAAAGTCGCTATAACTCTCTGGTCCATAAGTTGGATGAACAACATAGTATTTGGTGGCAGATACACTACTTTGACATTGGGATGAAAGTCATCCATGAATGGGGTGTGGCCCAGAGCACTGTGGAGCAGCAAAAGAATGTTGAATGGGACGTCCTCCTCCAAGCAATATTTCTCTACCTCCAGAATAAAGTGGTGGAATAATCAGTACGGGGAAATGGCCAGTGTAACCTAGGCTTTGGAGTTACTCTTCCACACAACAGGACGAGAGCCCTTAGCTATGTTTTTAAGTGCTCTTGGGTTCTCCGAATGATGAACTAAGAGAGGCTTCAGCTTCATATAGCCAGAAGCATTGCCACCAAACAACAGAGTTAGCCTATCCTTTGCTGAATTTATAGACTGGCATCAACTTTCCCTCTGTATCGATGTAACTTTGGTATGGCACCCTCTTCCAGTACAAGTCCTGTCTCAGCCACATTAAAAACCTGCTCAGGTAAATACACGCCTTCATCAATAATTTCTCAAAGTGTTTCAGTAAATTCCCGGGCAGTTACCATATCTGCACTCACTGCCCCACCACTTACTGTTTTTTTGTGTGTGTGTTTGTTTGTTTGTTTTGCGGTACGTGGGCCTCACTGTTGTGGTCTCTCCCATTGCGGAGCACAGTTTCCGGATGCACAGGCTCAGCGGCCATGGCTCATGGGCCCAGCTGCTTCGTGGCATGTGGGATCTTCCTGGACCGGGGCACGAACCCGTGTCCCCTGCATTGGCAGGCGGACTGTCAACCACTGCGCCACCAGGGAAGCTTCCCACCACTTACTTTTACATTGTGAAGGTTGGCTCTAGCCTTGAACCGATGAAACCAGCCATGGCTGACATTAAAAGATGTGCCCTCTGAGTCTTCGCCGTGTTTCTTCTTCAAGTCTTCATAAAGTCTTTTAGCTTTCTCTTGAATCAGCATTAAGCTGAGTGGGACTCGACGCTGATGCTGATCCTGCATCCACACACTGAGAAGTTTCTCCATCTCCTCCATCATTCTTCCACACTTCTTCAAAATTACTGGCGGCACAGCAGACTTCACATGTTCCATGATATTCCCTTTTTCTTTAGAATTGTGCCAATGGTTGAATGATTCATGTTATAATAATGAGCCAAAAATAATAATAATAATAAAATGAGTGACATCTACCATCTTTTCACCTCGCTCCTTTCTCTCAATTACTTTCACTTTTGTTTCCATCGTTATCACTGTACCAGCTAAGAAGCATCACCGCTGCTTTTATGCTAGATTCTGATATCTCAGGCTTGAAATAAAGATCCAGTACTACTGTACTCTATACAGTACTGTACAGTAAAGTGCACAACCACTTGTAAAGGATGCATGCAAGTGACAGTGTACACCAGACATGTGAAATAACTTATGAGATTGGACATGCGAACGCATGTTCACAAATTGAAGGTTCATATGCAGGGGACTTAACTGTATATAAAATTCCAAAACCAGTATAAATTGTTCTATTTAAGAATATACACTTAGGTGGTAAAATTAAAAAGAAAGACAAACAAAATTAACAAAAAATCAAGACATTTGTTTTCTCTAAATGAGGGAGAGAAGATCATGATTGGCAAAGAACACATCGTGGCTTCTGGCAATGTTCTATTTCTTGACCTGGGCAGTGAACACATGCATGCTCTTTCATTTGGTGTATTATACATTTTAATGTTATAAGTCTTCATGCATATGTGTTAAATTTCAAAATAAATAAAAACGTTTAAAGTCTGATGCAGTATATAAACTTTCCAGTAGCTTTCTTAAAAATCTTAAGTCCTTCCAGTTTAAAAGAGCAATTGAAATCTTTTTTCATCACAATACAGCCACACCCAAACTTCTCAGACTCTTGTTTCACTGATCTTATTCACATTCATCAGGAACTGCCCAGACTTTCTCTTGAGGTTTGGAACAAACTAAGGCTTTGTCTTGGAGCATGCTTCAGCCCCTTTCTTAACTGAATTTTACTCTTTCTCCAAGTCTAACTTAACCATCATGAAACTTGTGAAGCATAAGATCTCTAATTTTAAATATACTCATGTATGTGTTGTATTATTCACAAAAGTATGTTGTTACTTAC
This sequence comes from Lipotes vexillifer, assembly GCF_000442215.2. Classification (NCBI taxonomy): domain Eukaryota; kingdom Metazoa; phylum Chordata; class Mammalia; order Artiodactyla; family Lipotidae; genus Lipotes; species Lipotes vexillifer. The sequence goes on along the minus strand of NW_006796856.1, from coordinate 414,086 downwards.
CTATTTATGTCTATTTAATGTATTCAGTTAGGAAGATCGCTGCCAAGAACTATATCTTAATCATTATCCCCTATGCCTACTTTGTAACTGGCTTTTACGGCAGTAGGTCAAGAAATCTCCATTTAAAATTTTGAAATCCTTTGCCCAGCAAAGTTTTTTTTTTTTTTTAAATCATGAAAACAATATGTATTTCAAGATAATAGATCAATATCACTGTACAACTTTCTACAAGATAAAACTGCATATCTGCCATACAGGAGAATGAGGCCTGGTTGTAGCTCTATGACCCAAAACAGACTTGCTTATCCTCCATATGATCAAGCAAGCAACATTAATTCTGTGGTTCAAAATGAGTCAGACTATTGACAATTCCCATCTTAAGGCAAAGGACTGAAAGAATTGGGACGATTTAATGGAAAATGTAGATGACATGAAGTTTGCTGCCACTGTCATTCAGTATTTTAAAACCAGATTTGGGGTAATGAGAGGGATGAAAATACTGCCCTGGTCAGAAAGTAGAGGGATTTCTAAGTCTAGAGACTCTAAAATGCCAGCACATAGTCATCTAGACTTTCTTAACTATCATTTAAATGAATGAATATTTGTATATACAAATAAAGGGAAAAAAGGAATTTCAATGAATATTCAGAAGTTTTAAAGATAAATTTCAGCTTCTAGTGCTGAAGAGGTGTTTCTTAATATTAGAAAGCTGAGATCAGAAAGCTAAGTGTAAGGGAAATTATATGGAAGGAGGGAGGGTACTTGTGAACATAATGCAACCTTTTAAGGCTGAGGGTGAATGAGATACTTCTAATACATTCAGGCACAGAGCACACACTTATGAAGAGCATATCGAAGAGAACTGGGAAAACCTACAGCAAAATTTCATCAACAGATGGCCTACTCTAACAAATTCTTTGGATTATTTAGGCATTATTTTTAAACAAAATAAATAAAAAATGAAATAAGACAAAAGAAAACAAAACCTTTCAGATAGAGTTTACACATAAAGGTTATTTTTTGAGGTTGAGAAAAGAGAAGTTTGTACTACAAAATAATTATTAAAATGTCCAGTATAGGATTGTAGCTAGTTGTATTTGCTCATAAATTTCAAATTTAATAAATAAATTTAGCATTCATAACTTATATTTAATATCTTTCTGAATATAGAACGAATGTACCTTGAAGCTTAGTCAACACAATTTTAAGCTAAAATATTCAAATAAGAATTTAAAATTTGAAGAATAATGTTTGATTCCCAGAACATTTGTGTAAAACTATCTAAATTGTATATTAAGGCATCTTTCAATGAAATACATCTTGACAAGCCCTACCACACTGGATCACTTATTTCTCTAATAGATCTTCATTTTGCAACTTGTTTAAAAATCCATACTTCATGGTATTTCCATTGCCTAGTTTTATTAAGGTTTATCATTTTAAAAAACTGTTTAAATGTTTTCATCGGTACACATCTATTTCAAAAAAATAGTTTCTGCAACTGAACATATTTCAAATTCTTACATTTATGTGGAAAAATAATAATATTTATTATTGCAGAGAAAAATGTATAAAATCTATAAAGAGTGGACATATAAGCATCCAAGAAAAATTACTTGTATGTTTATATATGTTCTCTCCAATATCATTAATTCTTCTTCATTGGATCATTTGCATTACCATACATTTGATATAATTTCTTTCAAATTAACAAAAATTGTTTGACCCCACACTTCTCTCTAGCAATTTCATCCTTCCCATTCTCCTTATACTGCTTCAGTCATAAAAAGTGTTGTTATATGTGCTGCCTCTACTTGCTTCTTGCCGTTCTCTCTTAAACCACTACAAAAAAGCATTTGTTTCATTCAACCCACTGACATTAAATATCTAAGCCATAGTTGACCTCAACAGAAGAAAATTCTTTTTATTTCTTATGAAAACACCTGAGTTCTACCCCCTAAGCAAATGTTAAGTATACAATACAGTATTGTTAACTATAATCATATTTTTGTACATTAGATCTCCAAAACTTACCTTACATAACTTAAACTTTCTACCCCTGGACCAAAATTTTCCCATTTTCCCCTTCCCCCAGCCCTAACTGGATCCTTGTTTCACAATATATGAGAAATCAACTCAAAGCGTATTAAAAATTTAAACATAGGATCTGAATCAATAAAATTCCTAGAAGAAAACATAAGAGAAAAGAAAAGCTTCTTGACACTGGTTTGGGCAATGATTCTTCAGATATGACACCAAAATCACAGGCAACAAAAGCAAAAATTGACAAGTAGGATTGCATCCAACTAAAAAGCTTCTGTCCCCTAAACTTTTGAGTCACGTTATTTAACATCTGATCCTCAAATATATTTGTCTATTAGGTATCTCAAAATAAATGGGTCTAAAAATGAACTCCCTGTTTCCACAAACCTCAACATTCTGCTGATTTCTTGTGCTTCATCATTTTAGTAAATCTTTCTCTTTTCTTATAGCTCAACGCAAAAATACTCAGAGTTATTTACTTTTATTTATACATACCACTCTTCCCCACATCTAATATATCAGCAAACTCTGTTGGCTTCACCTTCAAAATTTGTCTAAAATTCAACAGTTTCTTACATATTTCCATTGCTAAATACTTGCATTGTCAATATCAGACTACTTGACCCCATTTTCTCTATACAATTTTCTAACTGTGTGTACTATATCTGACAATTAGTGGTGACACAAACCCCTTGTATCTTAGTTTTAATGGATTTTGGTGGATGAGTGCCTTTCTTTTGTGGTATCTACTGGGCTTTCCAAAGATAATTTTGCATGTGTTGACTTAATTCTGTCTCGTATCAAACTATTCCAAATGTGAGTATTACTCTCCAAATCTATCAAAATTAAGTCATTTTCATATGAAACTGTTAAGAAAAATAATGATTTTTTTTGGCCTAGAATGGTAGTATATTACTTAATGTGTCAATCATCAAGTAACTTGAAAATTAATAATAAACAGGCAAAGCTTCACCTTGATGCTTGCTCTTCTTTTCTTTTTAATTCCCCTTTTTTTGACACTCTTACTTTAGTGGGGTTTTTTGTCTATTATGCATATATTCTCTACCTTTCTACACTCCTGAATTTCAATTTACCCACAGTGAATATATCAATATTTATTTGAATGTTTAATAACTATCTTACCATTTAAAAATATATTTTTGTCAGCGAATCTGACCTAAATTTAAGTTGTAATCTGAAAATATGCTTCATTTTTACCATTTAATTTCTGCAACTCCTTAATTAGCTGCATAATTCAGAGAACTTTCAGATCTCTTAAAATTAATATTTTAATTTGAAATTTGGTTTTAAGATTTGATGAAGTCGATGGATTTTGTTTGAAATCAAATTTAAATTACTACACTTCAGTCACTTAAATATTAGTACTTATATTTTAAGAGAATTCATTTTTAATGTCTTGAACATAGGAATAAAGTTATTTTCGAGATAGGAAATGCATGAAAAAAAGGAGCCTAGTGTTTATTTCATAGCCCAACCAAATTTCATCGGATCAGAGGTTTTCAAGCAAATGGAAATATCAGGAAGAGATACTACATTAAAGAAGAATTCTGTGAGGTATGGATGTGTAAACAGCACAAAATGCTGTTTTGATATCCATATGACTTAATATATCACTTTTGGAGAAACAGAGTTTCTAAATTTCTGTGGACAGCAAACTAAGGTTGTGACATATTTAATACTTAAGTTAACCTAATGTTATACGGTTATATTTATGATTTACAATTTTTTGTTAACAAAGAAATAGCAACATGGGCAATGCTTCAGACTTTGCATAGAGAACACCAAAATTGGTGAGGCAGCATGCTTACATACTTCTGAGTGTTGTATTAATTCATTAGGGCTACCCTAACAGAGTACCCCAAATTGAGTGGCTTAAAAAGCAAAAAAATGTATTGTCTCACGGTTATGGAGGCTAGAAGCCTGAGGGCAAGTTGTCTGCAAGGTTGTTCTTTCTAAGGGCTGTGAGAGATAGCCTCTCTCCTAGCTTCTGGTTTGCTGGCAGTCTTTGGTGTTTCTTGACTTGTTGATGCATCAACTCATCTCTCCCTTCATGTTCAAATGGTGTTCTTCCTGTGTGTACATGTCTGTGTTTAAATTTCCCCTTTTTATAAAGATGCCAGTAATATTGCATTTGGGACCCATCCTCCTCCAGCATAGCCTCATCTGAACTAAATACATCTGCAACAACTCTATTTCCAAGCAAGATCACAGTCTTGGGGGTTCAGGACTTCAACTTTGGAGGTAAACAATTTGCAATGGTTAATTTTATATGTCAGCGTGACTGGGTCACAGTGCCCAGATATTTGATTAAACATATTTCTGAGTATGTCTATGAGGGTTTTTCTGGATGAGATTAACATTTAATTGGTAGATAGTACAGCAGATTGCTCTTCCCTTTGTGGGAAGGTTTTATCCAATCTACTGAAAGCCAAAATAGAACAAAAGGTTGAGTAAGAAAGAACTGTCTCTATCTGCCTATCTTCTAGTGGGGCATCAGTCTTCTTCTGCCTTCAGATTAACACTAGGATTGGAATTTACACCATGGGCTCTCCTGGTTCTCAGGCCTTTGTGGACTTAGACTAGAATTATACCACTGGCTTTCCTGAGCATCCAGCTTGCTGACTATAGGTATTGAGACTTCCCAGACTCTATAACCATGTGAGTCACGTCCTTGCAGTAAATATAGATGTGTGTGTCAATTATTATTTGGTGTATGTATGTATGTGTGTGTATGTATATATGTGTGTGTGTGTGTGTGTGTGTGTGTGTGTGTGTGTGTATGTATGTATACTATTGCTTGTTTTTCCCTGGAGAACCCAGACTAATACACAATTGAACCTATAACAATAGTCATATACACAACATTTTTCATCACAGTTAGTTTTTCCTATTAAAATTAGTATAATGTCACAGACACTGTACCAACAAAATAAATAAATATTAAAAACTTATGTAGATATTTAGAACAAAGGAAAATTAACTATAAAACTATGCTTTGAGTTTCTCTCAGAATGCAGTTTATTTTTGATGAAGAAACAGGTGAGCCTCATAATTTGAGAAGATTTATGCTCCTAATTTTGGAAGTAGGTCTTGAAAATGTCATAAAAGAAAATATGCAATAGAACTTCCCTGGTGATGCAGTGGTTAAGAATCTGCCTACCAATGAAGGGGACATGGATTTGATCCCTGGTCTGGGAAGATCCCACATGTGGCAGAGCAACTAAGCCCACGCACCACAACTACTGAGCCTGCATGTCACAACTACTGACTCTCGCGTGCCTAGAGCCCATGCTCCGCAAGAACAGAAGCCACCGCAATGAGAAGCCCATGCACCGCAAGGAAGAGTAGCCCTCACTCACCGCAACTAGAGAAAGCCTGTGCATAGCAACGAAGACTCAAGTCAGCCAAAAATAAATTAATTAATTAAAAAAAAAAGAAATTATGCAATAAAAAATGCTGAATGAATAGGCCTGAAATAAATAACAGTTTTGAGTAAAATAATAGTCTGGTAAACTATTTCTAATTAGAAAGTCTAAAACTATTATGCTTGTAAGAAGACATCAGAATAATGACTAGCACTTTTGGAAAAGGCTGTGGCAAAATAAGACCCAACTACCTCATCGTTTAACTCATTATTGACAGGGGGATTTTTGCAGAAACTAACTCCTGTGGCCAGTGATCTGTTATGTAAGTGATATTGATACGTCTCCAGTCAACAACATTCAGGTAACAAAAGATGTATTAATATGCCTCTGGTCAATATTAAACAACTATGACAAAATCTGTAAGGGTATTTATGCATAATAAAATCTATAAAAACCTAAGGTATGTGAGGGTTTACTTTTAATAGTTTTCATTTGTATCTTCTTATACTGAGGCGATAATATATCCACAAACAAAAAAAAAGGGTTATTTCTATATCACATCAAAAGGATAAGTGGTTGTATTTTTTTTAAAGAAATACTTGCACACTGCACCATTACCCACATTACTTTTCAACTATTTTTTTTATTTTGCATACATAGAATTCATGTGATTGTTTACCACAACAGTCTTTCAGAATTCACTTTTCACTACACATTGCTGCAGTACAGTTGAACCACTTTTAATAGACTCAGTAAACACTAAAATCATTTTTATTCTTTTCTCAGGAGATATTTGTGAGTGCTGACAGAAACTTTATGATTATCTGATATTTCTAGAGGTGTATAAAATAACATTTGTTCTAATAAAGGTCCAAATTAATCACAGAAAGATTATTTTATCCATGTTAATTTGCAGAAACTTCTTATATTCACACAGTTTCTTAAAGTTCAAGTTTTTAAAATATCTCAACTGCACTTAAATCAAAACTAACAAATAAAAGCTACATGCAATAACTTTCAGGTGCCATTTTTCTAAAATTGTATAAAAATTAGGCAGACACAAATTTAAAAAATCAATTTAGAATAAGAAGTTTATTTTGTACCCAATTACTTACATGAAAAGACTTTGTTGAAGGTGGTAAAAAACAAGTGGATAAAAATGCCTTTTACCAAATGGTTCTCTTTACTGCTTTTAATGAGAGCTATATTTCTGTCTGTTCATATCTTTGGTCTTTTTAATTGGCCATCAGTGACATTTCCGTGCATCTCAGGGATGCATGGAACTGTCAGGCTCTCCTCCTTGAACTTAGAATAAATTATGGTTTCATATAGCAGAAAAATTCAATAGATTCAGAATACAATAATGTCTTCAATAATTCTTCAGAAAAATGTCACATTGTTGAAGCCTGTTACTGAAATATGCAGGGGCAAGATGTACATTAGTTGCTTTCTGAGCAAAAGCCATTGTTTTACTATCTTATTTAGTACTATTTCCTTATCACCCTCTTTTTGTTGGAGTTAATTATGTCATTAGCTATTCTGTGACTATCCACTCTCCAGGTCTGAAACTGAGCAGGACCCTGTGGAGTCCTCCTGGGCACAAAAGCCTTTCTGTGTTCCCCATTTCTTGTTTGTAGGAAATAGTCTTCATTCAGCCTCCTTGACCTTCCCTGAGTTCCAAAGGGCAGATTCAAACAGTTGCAAATCAGGGAAGTGAGGGAATGCAGAAACAAAGTAAGAGCTGTCAAGAAACAGCAGTGTAGGATGGGGCAGGGTCCTGGTTCTTCCTCAAGGAATATACATAACAGTGTCTTTGAGTTCTTCTACCAGAACTAATATCCCCTCCCCCCACCCAGGTGGAAGATGGTAACTTCAGGCTGAGTACCAGAGTCCTGGTTATCTCACCACCAACCATTCAAAAGAAAGCCACATACCCTGCAGTCCTCACCCTAAATTTTGCCTATGAAAGCATCCCCCCAAAAAACATCCAGGAGTTAGGGTTTTTTGAGCACAACCCACCTGTTCTCCTTGCTTGGCCCTGCAATAAACCTTTCTCTGCTCCAAACTCTGATGTTTTGGGTTGTTTGGCTTCACTGTGTGTCAGGTACATGAACTTGCATTTGCTAACAGCTCTTTAATTTGATATTATATATTAAAATATTCACAAATGAAACTCAGCAGGA
>NW_006796856.1:402054-406464 GCF_000442215.2 Lipotes vexillifer | reverse complement strand
CAGCAGGAACCTGTGAGGCTCCTGGGCATGGAAGCCTTTCTGTATGTCCCCCATTTCTTGTTTGTGGGAAATAGGCTTCAGTCCTATGACCCTCCCTGAGTTCCAAAGGCAGGTTCAAACAGTTGCTAATCAGGGAAGGGAGAGGATGCAGAGACAAGGGAGGAGCAGTCAAGAAACAATAGTGCAGCCTCGGGGCAGGGGCCTGATTCCACCTCAAGGGATACACATAACAACATCTTTGAGCTCTTCTGAAGAAATAAAACCCCAACAAATGGTAACTGTTACCTACTTGATGAAGAACTGTTCATTCCAGAGAGAAGGTCACAGTTTGATAATCTTGAGAACAACAGAAGCTCATCAGGAGACTGCTTGAGGCCAGACTAAAGGAATGCAAGCCCTGAACACAACCTGATCCTTATCAGCAACCCCATCCTTGAACCATTGTTATAAAATTCACTAATTTCCCCCAAGGGTGGTGTGGGGCACACAGTTCTGAGGGCACAAGTCTGCTGTGTCTCCCTTTACCTGGCAAAGCAATAAAGCTATTCTTTTCTGCTTCACCGAAAACTCTGTCTCTGAGGTTGGATTTGGCACTGGTGCACAGAGGCTGAGTTTTCGGCATCAGAAATAAGAATTTGAGCAGACAACGTACAGTTTAATAGTGCTTTGAAGGTGTCCAATTAGTATTAAAATTATTTACAGTTAAAGAAAAACTAAAAGGAGTAAATGGTATAAATATGAGAATTAAGTCAGTAATGTAACTATAATAATGATAATGTTGCAGGAGAATGAGGGGTGAGAGGATGACCATGTCACAGGTCTCAGGCAAGTTCCTGGGAGGGACCACCTGAGTGAGGGTCCTTGACCTTGTGCAGGAAAGAATTCAAGAGCAAGCCATTGTAAAGTGAAAGCAAGTTTATTTAGAGAGATACACATTCCACAGGCAGAATGCAGTAGTTTCAGAAGGTGAGAATGGCCCCAGGTTGGGGGGTTATAATTTTTACGGTCTGGGTAGTTTCAGAGTCTAACAAGTAGGAGGATTATTCCCACTATTTTGGGGAATGGGTGGGGATTCCAGGAATCGGGCCCACTTTTTGGCCTTTTATAGTCAGCCTCAACTCTCATGGCACCTGCAGGTGTGTCATTTAGCATGCTAATTTATTACAATGAGCATATAATGAGGCTCAAGGTCTACTGGAAGTCAAATCTTCTGCCATCTTGGACCTAGTTGGTTCTAACTAGTTTTCGTCCTCAATGGCTGTGTCATTCTTTTAATGGTTGTGCCCTGCCCCCTTCCCTCCTGTGCCAATAATAATAGCATAGCAATGACAACATATATAACTATATTTTCATGATTTTTATGCATCACATACTCTACTGAAGCAGAAAAATATTATCCTATTTACTCAATAATAATCCAGTGATACAGGCAGCATTGTCACCATATTGCAAAGGATGAAACATATGCTAAAAGAGATACTAAAGTACCTTACCACAGCAGGTTATCTTAGGGAAAATGATTATACATCTTTTAATCAGAGATGCCTGATTATAAAGTTCATATAGCTTAGATTGTGATATTGAGAAAGTCAAATTTAGTTGTCAAAATAATAAGATTTTTAGTTCTAAATATTATAATAAGATATAGATGACAGAAAAAATTGTTTTTTTTGCTCATGCCATTTTTTTATAGGTCTGGTATAGTATAGGTCTGGTGCTAATAGCACCAAAATTCTGATATTCATTTCCCAATAATAGAAAAAAAATTAGGTATAAATAATTTTTTTTAATTCACATTTATTGAGGTCTAATTTGCATCAAATATAATTTACCATTTTAAAGTATACAGTTTGATGAGTTTTGATAAATGTATGCAATCATATAACTACCACTACACTTGAGATACAGAAAATTTCTACTACCCCCAAAAGTTCCCTCATTTTGCTTTTTATGTACACCTTATTTCTAACCCTGGCCCCATACAAGCACTAATATGATTTCTATTGCAGTAGTTATTTTTCTTTTAATTTTATTATGTCATATAAATTGAATCATACAGTAAGTAGCTATTTATGTCTTGTTTTTTTCACTTAGCATAATATTTTGAAATTCAACCATGTTGTTGCACATATCAGTATTTCATTTATTTACATTTTGAGTAGTATTTCACTATATGGATATACCATAATTTCATTATCTGTTCACCCCTTGTTGGACATTAAAGTTACTTCCAAGTTTTAGTGATTATGAATAAAGCCACTATAAACATCTACATACAAGATTCTGTGGACATATGATCACCCAAATGTCTATTATTAGTCATCCATAGCCCTTTTAGTTTAGTTATGCATCCATTCAAGTCCTTATGACATTTTCACTTGTTTGTTTGCCTTATTATTGAGTTGTAAGAGTTCTTTATATATTCTAAATACAAGTCCATTAACAGATAAGTGTTTAGAATTATTTTTCTCTGAGTCTGTGGTTCGCCTTTTTAATTTTAACAATAGCTTTTGACTATTAAAAGTTTTAATGAAATCCACCTACTTTTTAAAAAAAATTTTATGATTCATGTATTTTGTGTCCTATTGATAAATAACTTTCTAATAGAGGAAAGGATGTCTAATTTACTATTTAACCCATTTATTAGGTTTTTATTTGAACAATTAAATTTTTATTTCTATTACTTCAAATCTTTAAAGAAAAAAAATCTCTGATACCTCCTTATCATTATTTTAAAATGTTTTTATTCTGCATTATATATATATATAACAACTCCAACAATTAATGTCACTTGTACATCTATATATATTTCTACATTTTATGGTGTCTTTCTTTTTAATTCCTCCTCTTGATTCTTCCTTTATTTAGTGACTTCTATGACAATATTGCTAAGTTAGCATAGGAACACCGTCCCCAAAGTAAGATTTTATGATGCTTATTCAGGATACAACCCCATCTCAGAATCACTTTATACTTCCTTTATAATTTGTCTTCAGAACCTAAGATGTAGATTCAGTTTCCTGATCTGACTTCTATTTCAAGATTAGACATTCACAAAAATAAGTAACTATAGAAATTTATCTATATCCATATCGAGATGATACTTTGTAAGATAACTACTAGGGCATTTCCCTAATTATGTAAGTTTACTAGTACTTACACAGGAGGGATTTACTGGAAATTGTAACTCAAGGTTTTAGATATTCAGTGAAACAATCTGGGTAAATGTACTATTCAAAAGTGACTCTCAATCAAAAATTTGATGATGAGATATATATATCATAAATTTTTATCAATATATATGTGTATAAATATGTATATATGTATAAAACACGTATCCTAGTTTATTCTTATACTCTCATCTGTTTAAAACTTTTAAAATATTTTATCCAAAATCTGTAGGTTTCATAATAAGAAGATATTATGATAGCCTAACCAACCATCCTCTTGGAAATAGGAAGTTGCAGAGGAGTTATGTAACTATTAAAAACATATAATGAGTTTATCTCCATGGTGTTCTTCTGCAAAAGATTAAATAATCTAAAAGACAGTTGTCCATGATATTCATACCCAAGGCCAAAACTATATTAATAGAAAGTTGAGACTGTCAATTTAACTTTTCTCTATAATGAGCTATAGCATCCAGAGTCCACTAAGGCAACACAAAACACAAGAGAGGAATATCTGATTAGAGAAAACATAACGTAAAGAATTGCAAACTAGATTCAAAATTGTTAAATAGGAAACAAAGTGTAAAAAGAGTACTATAAAGTGTCATTGAAGTTATAACTGTTGGAAGCAGCTGGTACCCCTACAACTGAAGGAATGAAAAGAAGAGGCTAGGATCATTAACAGGTAGAGAGTTAGAAGAGAGGCCCTGTGGAACTGAAAGGCAGACCTGTAAAGAAGGAGCACAGCTCAACTGGTACTGCTGTCTCTAACTTCTGAAAAGGAGCCCCATATTAGGGTACTGGTTGAATGACAATGTGTTTAGAGGTGAAACGAACCAGAATGAAACTAACTTTTTAAATGTTGTGTAAATTGCAAACTGGATTCAGATATTACAGCGGGAAGGGCCTTCCAATGGTAAAGTGGGGGTGATGCTTAGAAAAACCACAAGGAAATAGGAAACCCACAGGAAACTAACAGGAAACATTGTAAGAAGGAAGTACTTTTGGTCTCCCTCTGCTGACAGAGCCCAACATAGATCTGGCTAGCAAAACTGAAATGTGGTTTACAAGGTCCTAGCTCCAATATGTACCTAAATTCTTGGTATGGAAGGATCACTTTGAAGCTTAGAGGCAAAGACTAGCATAGCACAACCCTTTGGCTGTTACTGAACCAAACTTAGGTCTGCTTGCCAGTGCACTACAAGCCATCTATGGACACTGGGTTGTGGTAAGGGAAAGA
>NW_006796856.1:377173-401973 GCF_000442215.2 Lipotes vexillifer | reverse complement strand
GGGAAAGAGGCATCTAACGTGAGGCCAAGTAAGTAGAAGGGACAGCTTATGTTCAAAAGACCTGTACTCCCAGATAGCTTTCAGAGAAGGGTTTTTAAAGGCAAGGTGAGAAAGGGGGTCGCAGGGTACATGAGCAGCTCCTGTACATCCTTCTGATTGGTTGGTGAGGTAACAGGGTTGTGTTTCAGGAATTAACATCATCAACCTCTGGTTCCAACCAACCTGGGGCCTATGTGCTTGTGGTCTGCATGTAGTTAACTTTTTCCACCTGGTGGGGGTTTCAGTATCTGCAAAATAACTCAAGGATATTGCTCAGAATATTATCTATAGCCCTTGAGGTTGAGAACTAAAGGTCATTGACTTTGTTTTATGGCTGAACTATTACTATTTTTTCTTGCTTGACTGTTTTCCTTTGTTTCTGTATTTTTTCATTTCTCTGATTAAGTTTTCTCTTTGGAACTCGGGGAAGGCCCAGGAGGCTAAAGCATTTCTATAAATAAGAGTTGGGGAGACAAAGGGGGCATGGGGTGGGTTCTGTCCCTAGGAAGGCCATGCAGAGTCCTGCTTGGCTTCATGGCTGCAAAACATATATACACACACTTCCATGTTTAAACTTCAAAAGAACAACAAGCAAGTTTCATTTCCAACTTAGGATTCAACTGCCTTTCTACAAATAAAGATATTCTTAACCTCTCCCCAAAATGAGGAGAGGCAAAATCCCAACAATCATTAGATCAGCATCCGGAATATATATATCCCCCCTTAAATTCAGGAACATATAAAATCTTGTTACCCAAATACTACATTATAAATGTATTCCTCAACAAAACTTGTATAAAATAAGAGGAAATAGGAGGGAGAAGAAAAATATTCAATACAAATGAAAAAAACACAAATGTAAATAAGGATGGATGGATAGATAATGAGATACCAATAGAAACTGGAACTGAAATATATATACACACAAACACACGTAAAAATCAAGGAACACCATATGCATACTGCTACTGTCCTCATTACTAACGCTGATCACAAGGTTGCTATCACATAACTGGTATTTCTAACTTTCTTCTTTTACTTCCATTCCTTGTTTCCTTTACTTTTGGCCATAATTTTCTGTCATGATCTTATCAGGTTAAGGAGTTTTGTTTTGCCTTGTTGTTTATGTATGCATGCATATATGTATTTATTTATCTATTAGAATTTGTTGTGGCCCAAAATTTCATTCCTGAAGTTCTGACTTCTCTTGATTTCATTGCTATGAACTTCTATTAACTTTGCTACTAGAAATGGGAATAATAAAAGTTGTCTCCCAAATCCCTTGCATTCTAGACATTGTCCTAGCCCCTATTTTTCTTTGTAATCTGATTTCACCTTTTTAATCAAAATCCATCATTCCACCCAATAGAAAACACCCTTCTTTGCCTCTTGGTTCCATCCCATGAAGAGCCCACAATATCCAAGTATAAATGTCATTTACAATTCAACATGACCACTGTTGTGAAAACACTTCTCAGTCAACAAGACCTCCTAACAAGCAGCACTCAAAGCAGCAAACATAAAAAGCAAAAATTTTACAAATGAGTAAACCTGTATAGGTATACTAGTTAGAGGAGCTATGCCCAGCTCCACCCCAGAGACCCACACAGTCTGTCTATAGGAAAAACAGAACTATTTATTGGTCTCTGAATCATTACTGCATCCTGTGAGTTGAAATTTTGCTCTTTCATAGTTTGCTTCCAAATATGTGTTCTGAGTCATCTGTAGGCCATTTTATAAGTTCAGCTACTTCTGAGTAATAGGATTTACAGTAAGAACAATTAAATCCATGGGGATTAGCCCATAGTGAAACAAGTCCACTTACTGTGAAATAAATCCCTTGATCAGAAACAAGGTTGTACATAATACCATGACAGTGAATAAGACATTCTTTATGTCCATAAATGGTGGTATCAGCAGAAATAATAGAGGCAAAGAACAAAACCATCCAGAATACTTGTCTATTGCATTAAGTCCAAAACTTTGCTCTGTCCTACACAGAAAGGATCTGATGAAATAGCTTACCACTAGGTGGCTGGTTGGTCTTTCTAGGGAATGGTGCCATATCAGGGCACCATATCAGGGCTCAATATTTGCCTCTACTGTTAGCAAGTTAGGAACTCAGCAATATCTGTAGTCAAGTAACTAGCCATGTTCTTAACAGCCAAATAAAAATTTTTAATAGTTGTACTTTCATTTCACAATTTATTTTACAGAATTTAACCTGTTGTTACTTACTCAACATTCCTTTTTTTCCTATTTTTGCCTCTAACTTCAATAGCTGGAAATATTCATGATAGAATTATGTGACATTCTATGGGTTTTTAATAACAAATATCTGTTAAAATTTCAAATGTCACTTCAGGAAATAGGGGAAGATAACTATGAGAAGGAGGGATCTACAATATACTCTGTGATTTTCTAATTACTCTATTAACTTTAACTCATTTATTTTTCAAAGTAAAAATGCAACCAAATACAGACTGAAAAATGAATAAAACTTCCACCACACCCTATCCTATTATGCCACTACTATTCATCTGGAAAACTCCTCATCACCCCTTATATCTTAATTTTTTGCTATTCCTATATGAAGCATATTTTCTTACCCAATCAAGGATAGACACTTATTCATTATTATAACTCATATGAACCTGTATTACCTCTTTATATGTCTGTCTACTAAACTAGACTAAAAAAATGTTTTTGAAGACAGCAAAATGACTGATACCTTTCATTAACACAAATATTTATTGAATTAATCTGTATCTATTCCCATCAAACAAATGTGTGTAATTCATTGATGCCCTCCTCATCATGTATAATATTTTCAAGAAAATTTTCCATACGCATTCAAAAAAAGAGAACACAGTGGGACACTTGAGGAAAAGCTGATATATAAAAGAAATGTGTGTGTATATACACAAAGAAAGCCCACAAGACTGTATTTGAAATGAAAATACTTCATGCACTTTGACTCTGCCAGTTTATGTTGGATTATAGTTCTTTTCCTGAGACCTGTCTCCATTTCTGTCCTTGGATTTTTACAGTTAATATTTCTAGGTGGTGGTGGTAGTGGTAGTGATTCTCCTTCCTCCTTTTCTTGTTTTGTTTTGGTTGTTGCTCTTTTCCATGGTTATAATTGGCACTCAGTTGACTTTATTTCTTTGTATATCTGTATCAGGTAATGTTTTACAATGACAAAGATATTACCTACTGCTCCAATCATTTTTTACTTGTCTTTGTAGGCACCATCTTATTTCCACAGTGGCATTCTAGGAGGTAATTTTTAATCAAAATGGCAATGTCTAAAAGAAATGGTCTTTTTAAAAGGTATTGTCAGTTGCCGCATTTTGTTCTCAAAGTGAATGAGCACATGTAAGTAGCAGCTCACACAAATACTTGAGTTCAGATAGCAGCAGTGGACTGCGATTTACTGCAAATTGGTCCCAAGGCACAGCAAACATTTTTAGCTGTTCTTTTATATTCAGTGCTTTTGTAGAAGGTTGGATATTATGTGAATCAAAAATGGATGGTCAGTACTATAGCCTGATATATCTGCTCTCTAGTAATGTATTTTAAAGTTAACTTACTGATCATTTTAATAATGCATAGAATTTCCCTTCTTTGCTGGTTATGTTCCATGCATCTCATGGATATCATGGCATATTTCTAATAGTGATACATCAGAAAACCAGGGGTACCTTGGTATGTCATGAAGTGTGACTTTTTATCAGAAGGACTGAATTATATTTAATGCTTCTGGATAGATAAAAATTGTATACAATAGATACAAATTTTAGAAGGGTTATATCTCTTGCCCTTGGTTTAGTTGCTTTCTCTTAGATGTTTATTTCCTTGTGACCCTACCATATTGAATCAATGATGCTGATTTGTTTTTATCATTTTAAATGACATATTCTGCAGCACCACACACCCATGATCTGAAAAAACAAATAGAACTTATTTTCTAATAAATACAGATTCAAGAGGACACAACCTGGCTACTGCCATTATAATCGGAAATATTTCAGACTCTAGCTAGTATCGTAAAATGAGTAATATATTACAACGTAAAAAACAACACCCACAACACCCAACTTTATACTGCAACTCTGGGGAATTCTATTCTAGATCTAGCTCTGCAGGGAAATACCTAGGTGTCCTTGGACAAGTGAAACAAGCTCTCAGTGGTTCACTTTCTTTAAATCTATGTTAAGAAAATTGGCTCAGCACTAATTCTATTCCTATGTTATTCAACCACAGATACATGAACTGATTGAGAAAAACAACAGAAGTCCCATCTATCTTGTTAAGTGATGTATTTCCAATAAAATGCACTTCTATGTTTAGTAATCAAACAAGTCAACATATTTATGTTTCTGTCGATTGTATATTAGTAACAGTTCTCATATTAATTCTTTTCTAACACTCAGATATTTTTGGCATCAAAATAAACCTTTTTTCAACTTCAAGGAAAAAAAAAGAAAATTGGCTCAGATGATATTTAATATGGTCTATGGAGGGCCATCTCTCCTGAATTTGAAATAACTCATTTTAAAACATAATCTGTTAGGCTGAGTCTTTAAATTAATAATTGGCATATCAATTTTCTTTTATTTTAAAAAATGGAGCATGATGACAATGACTAAAAATAGTTCTTCTATCAGGTCGTGTTGTTCCTCCATATAAATAGTTAACCACATTACAGAATATTATACAAACTTTTCTTTTTCAGTCATTAAACTTCTGAAACAGTATATGACTTCAAACTGAAATCTTGGAACATAAAAAATATGTTGAAGCACATGACTTCAAGCCTAAAGCTTGAGTTCTTGGCATAGTCCATCCACTCAAGTCCCTGCAAATTTATATAGAGGTATAAAAGGAAATGAATCCCTCTATTAAAAAAGATAATTAGGGGATATCCACCCATGAAAATGAGGTTGCAACAGGTTTCCAGAACACAGTAAGTAGATGGAGTACATATAGTGATTCCAGAAAGGCAGGTGAAGCAAAGAAAGCAAAGAAAGAGGAAGTCACAAGAGGGCTTCAGGGGAGGCTGGTGCCTCTCTGTACACACAGACAAGAGTACTAGAAAGCTAGTATATCAATCAGAGATTGTGGGTGATCACCTAGTGAAAGAGACTGATGTTAATAGAAGAGAAAGGCAGTCAGCCTCTCTCTCTCTCCCTTCCCCCTCTCTCTCTTTTTTCCACCTGATACCTTGCTGTGTGGCCCCAGGTGTGCTTTGTAATTTCCAGGTCATGTAAGTAATAAATCTTTTTTTTTTTTTCAAAGTTTGATGATGGTTATTGCGGAAGGGTGTCTTGCAATCATAATAAGAACCACAAGGGCCAGTCCACACACAACACTGGTTATTGATAAACTGAGACTGGCACAAAACAGACATGTTCATTAACTTCATAATTAAAAAAAGTTTAAATGTAATTCCTTCCAATAAATAAATAATTTTACGTGTGATTGCCCCCATTATGCAAACAAGCTCCAGTTTATTGACCACATTCTTTACCAAGCAACTTACTTAGATCCCTCCCTTCTTTTACTGCTAGGTGTTTCCAACGAACAGGCTGTTCACTAGTTCCTCACACAACCTGCCCCTCTAACCCTTTAACAACCAGCCATCTTCCTTTTAGTTCAATTATTCAACTGAATATTCCCTCTCAAATGTCAACAACCAAAAATTTATACCCCAGTTCAACTATATCCATTCCTGAAATTCTGTAAGTGTATCATCATGGATATATATGAAGAGAGTAATTTAAACTATGAATTAAGATAGCCCTGCTGGAAATTAAATTTAACTCTCAAATAATTTGTGAATATTGTCATTCTGAAAAACTCAAATCCAATGTAAAAAAAAAAAGGATCTAAGATGTTATTAGAGCATCTAATAACATTGTTATTATAACAAATAAGATCAATTGGTGAAAATTTATTTGTCCTAAGAATTAGTTTATGGTAATAATTATGTTGAGATCTATGTTTGTAAACCAGATTCTCCTGTTTGTTCTCACTTGTCTAATTTTCCTGACACACCTTGAACTTTCATATTAGTGTATGAAATTCTTAATCACACTGAATAGGAACATAAACCTGTTGTAACCTCTTCCTTGACTTCATGTTGCTCTTATATTAAAAGTAAAATTCTTTACATGATCTACAAAGTGCTGCAATTTCCCACCTCCCTAGTTTATCTTACATCAACATAGTCATTAATCTTTGGACACCAGACCAATTGTTCTTCCAGTTTTTCAAGAATACTATCTCCTTCCTGCCAAGGATCTGTCACAGTGGCTTCTTCCTCTGTCCTCCCCTATGGCTAAGTAAATTCTAGAAAACCAAAAGATCAAGTGCCACTGGCATCACATCAAGGGTACATACTGTAAGCATGACTATTCACTATTGATATTGATCTTGACCACTTGACTGAGATAGTGTTTATCAGGTTTCTCTACTATGAAGTTAATAGACCACAGTCCACATATAAGGAGGGGGAATTAATAATTCCTTTTTGTGATGGTGGAGTATCTACATACATTACTTGAAATTCTTCTGCAAGGGAGATTTGTCTCTTCTCCATGAATTATTCATTTACTAAATCATTAATATATATCAATATGGACTCCTGGATATTTCTTTTATACTGTGGGTCATAATCCAGTACTACATTAATTTTAGTTTTTTGAATTTTTGAATTTATCTTTTTATACAGCAGGTTCTTATTAGTTATCCATTTCAAACATATTAGTGTATATATGTCAATCTCAATCTCCCAATTCACACCACCACCCCCTCCTGCCACATTCTCCCCTTGGTGTCCATATGTTTGTTCTCTACATCTGTGTCTCTATTTCTGCCCTGCAAAACCGGTTCATCTGTACCATTTTTCTAGCTTCCACATATATGCGTTAATATATGATATTTGTTTTTCTCTTTCTGACTTACTTCACTCTGTATGACAGTCTCTAGATCCACCCACATCTCACGTCTCTACAAATGACCCAATTTCATTCCTTTTTGTGGCTGACTAATATTCCATTGTATATATGTACCATATCTTCTTTATCCATTTGTCTGTTGATGGGCATTTAGGTTGCTTCCATGAGCTGGCTATTGTAAATAGTGCTGCAATGAACATTGGGGTGCATGTGTCTTTTTGAATTATGGTTTTATCTGGGTATATGCCCAGTAGCAGGATTGCTGGGTCATATGGTAATTCTATTTTTAGTTTTTTAAGGAACCTCCATACTGTTCTCCATAGTGGCTGTATCAATTTACATTCCCACCAACAGTGCAAGAGGGTTCCCTTTTCTCCACACCCTCTCCAGCATTTGTTGTTTGTAGATTTTCTAATGATGCCCATGCTAACTGGTGTGAGGTGATACCTCATTGTAGTTTTGATTTGCATTTGTCTAATAATTAGGTGTTGAGCAGGTTTTCATGTGCTACTTGGCCATCTGTATCTCTTCTTTGAAGAAATTTCTATTTAGGTAGTCTGCCCATTTTTGCATTGGGTTGTATGTTTTTTTAATATTCAGCTGCATGAGCTGTTTATATATTTTGGAGATTAATCCTTTCTCCATTGATTCATTGTAAATATTTTCTCCCATTCTGAGGGTTGTCTTTTCATCTTGTTTGTAGTTTCCTTTGCTTTGCAAAAGCTTCATTAGGTCCCATTTGTTTATTTTTGTTTATTTTTGTTTATTTTTGTTTATTTTGTTTATTTTTGTTTTTATTTCCATTACTCTAGGAGATGGATCAAAAAAGAGCTTGCTGTGATTTATGTCAAAGAGTGTTCTTCCTATGTTTTCCTCTAAGAGTTTTATAGTGTCCAGTCTTATATTTAGGTCTCTAATCCATTTTGAGTTTATTTTTGTGTATGGTGTTAGGGAGTGTTCTAATTTCATTCTTTTACATGTAGCTGTCCAGTTTTCCCAGCACCACTTATTGAAGAGACTATCTTTTCTCCATTGTACATCCTTGCCTCCTTTGTCATAGATTAGTTGACCATAGGTGCATGGGTTTATCTCTGGGCTTTCTATCCTGTTCCATTGAAATTGAAACTCTGAATAAAAATCTTCCACAAACAAAAGTCATTGCTTCTGTTTTTGTGCCAGTACCATATTGTCTTGATTACTGCAGCTTTGTAGTATAGTCTGAAGTCAGGAAGCCTGATTCCTCCAGCTCCATTTTTTTTCCCTCAAGACTGCCTTGGCTATTCAGGGTCTTTTGTGTCTTCATACAAATTTTAAGATTTTTTGTTCTAAATCTGTAAAAAATGCCATTGGTAATTTGATAGGGATTGCATTGAATCTGTACATTGCTTTGGGTAGTATAGTCATTTTCATAATATTGATTCTTCCAATCCAAGAACATGGTATATCTCTCCATCTGATGGTATCATCTTTAATTTCTTTCAACAGTCTCTTATAGTTTTCTGCATACCTAGGTCTTTTGTCTCCCTAGGTATTTTATTCTTTTGCTGCAATGGTAACTGGCAGTGTTTCCTTAATTTCTCTTTCAGATTTTTCATCATTTGTGTAAAGTAATGCAAGAGATTTCTCTGCTTTAATTTTGTATACTGTAACTTTACCAAAATCATTGATTAGCTCTAGTAGTCTTCTGGAGGCAGCTTTAGGATTCTCTATATATAGCATCATGTCATCTGCAAACAGTGACAGTTTTACTTCTGCTTTTTCAAATTGTATTCCTTTTACTTCCTTTTCTTCTCTAATTGTCGGGGCTAGGACTTCCAAAACTATGATGAATAACAGTGGCGAGACTGGACATCCTTGTATTGTTCCTGACCTTAGAGGAAATGCTTTTAGTTTTTCACCATTGAGAATGATGTTTACTGTGGGTTTGTCATATATGGCCTTTATTATGTTGAGGTAAGTTCCCTCTGTGCCCACTTTCTGGAGAGTTTTTATCATAAACAGGTGTTGAATTTTGTCAAAACTTTTCTGCATCTCTTGAGATGATCATATGGTTTTTATTCTTTAATTTGTTAATATGGTGTATCACATTGATTGATTTGCTTATATTGAGGAATTCTTGCATCCCTGGGATAAATCCCACTTGATCATGGTGTATGATCCTTTTAATGTGCTGTTGGATTCTGCTTGCTAATATTTTGTTGAGGATTTTTGCATCTATATACATCAGTGACATTGGTCGGTAATTTTCTTTTTTTGTAGTATGTCTGTCTGGTTTTGGTATCAGGGTGATGGTGACCTCATAGAATGAGCTTGGGAGTGTTCCTTCCTCTGCAATTTTTTGTAAGATTTTTAGAAGGATGGGTCTTAGCTCTTCTCTAAATGTTTGATAGAATTCCCCTGTGAAGCCATCTGGTCCTGGACTTTTGTTTGTGGAAGATTTTTATTCAGAGTTTCAATTTCATTACTTGTGATTGGTCTGTTCATATTTTCTATTTATTCCTGGTTCAGTCTTGGAAGGTTATATCTTTCTAAGAATTTGTCCATTTCTTCCAGGTTGTCCATTTTATTGGCATAGTGTTGCTTGTAGTAGTCTCTTAGGATGCTTTGTATTTCTGCTGTGTCTGTTGTAATTTCTCCTTTTTCATTTCTAATTTTATTGATTGGAGTCCTCTCCCTCTTTTTTTTTTTCCCCCTCTTTTTCTTGATAAGTCTGGTTAATGGTTTAACAATTTTGTTTATTTTCTCAAAGAACCATCTTTTAGTTTTATTGATCTTTGCTATCATTTTCTTTGTTTCTATTTCATTTATTTCTGCTCGGTTCTTTATGATTTCTTTCCTTCTACTTACTCTGGGTTTTGTTTGTTCTTCTTTCTCTATTTCCTTTAGGTGTAAGGTTAGATTTTTTATTTGAGATTCTTCTTGTTTCTTGATGTACGATTGTATTGCTATAAACTTCCCTCTTAGAACTTCTTTTGCTGCATGCCACAGGTTTTGGATTGTCATGTTTTCATTGTCATTTGTCTGTAGGTACTTTTGGATTTCCTCTTTGATTCCTTCCATGATCTCTTGGTTATTTAGTAATGTGTTGTTTAGCTTCCATGTGTTTGTGTTTTTTACATTTTTTTTTTACCTGTAATTGATTTCTGATCTCATAGCCTTTTGATCAGAAAATATGCTTTGTATGATTTCTATTTTCTTAAGTTTACTGAGGCTTGATTTGTGACCCAAGATGTGATCTATCCTGGAGAATGTTCCGTGCGCGCTTGAGAAGAAGGTGTAATCTGCTGTTTTTGGATTGAATGTCCTATAAATATCAATTAAATCTATCTGGTCTATTGTGTCATTAAAGCTTGTGTTTCCTTATTAAATTTTTGTTTGGATGATCTGTCCATTGTCATAAGTGAGGTGTTAAAATCCCCCACTATTATCATGTTACTGTGAATCTCCTCTTTTATAGCTGTTAGCAGTTGTCTTATGTATTGAGGTGCTCCTATGTTGGGTGCATATATATTTATAATTGTTATATCTTCTTCTTGGATTGATCCCTTGATCATTATCTAGTGTCCTTCCTTGTATCTTGTAATATGCTTTATTATAAAGTCTATTTTATCTTATTGAGTATTGCTACTCCAGCTTTCTTTCGATTTCCATTTTCATGGAATATTTTTTCCATCCTCTCACTTTCAATCTGTATGTGTCCCTAGGTCTGAAGTGCATCTCTTGTAGACAGCTTATAAATCAGCTGTTAACCTTATGGGAGTTCCCTTGTATGCTGTTGTTTTTACCTTGTTGTTTTCAACAATTTTTCTTTGTGTTTAATTTTTGTCAATTTGATTACTATGTGTCTCGGCATGTTTCTCCTTGGGTTTATCCTGCCTGGGACTCTGTGCTTCCTGTACTTGATTAACTATTTCCTTTCCCATGTTAGGGAAGTTTTCAACTATAATCTCTTCAAATATTTTCTTAGGCCTTTCTGTCTCTCTTCTCCTTCTGGAACTCCTAAATGTGAATGTTGTTGCATTTAGTTGTCCCAGAGGTCTCTTATGCTGTCTTCATTTCTTTTCATTCTTTTTTCATTATTCTGTCCCATGGCAGTGAATTCCACCATTTTGTCTTCCAGGTCACTTATCCATTCTTCTGCCTCGGTTATTCTCCTATTGATTCCTTCTGGTGTATTTTTCATTTCAGTTATTGTATTGTTCATTTCTTTTTGTTTGTTCTTTAATTCTTCTATGTGTTTCTTCTTTAATACTTCTAGGTCTTTGTTAAACATTTCTTGCATCTTCTCAGTATTTGCCTCCATTCTTTATCCGAGGTCCTGGATCATCTTCACTATCATTATTCTGAATTCTCTTTCTGGAAGGTTGCCTATCTCCACTTCATTTAGTTGTTTTTCTGGGGGTTTATCTTGTTCCTTCATCTGGTACATAGCCCTCTGCCTTTTCATCTTGTTTATCTCTCTGTTAATGTGTTTTTTGTTCCACAGGATGCAAGATTGTATTCTTCTTGCTTCTGCTGTCTGCCCTCTGGTGGATGAGGCTATCTAAAAGGCTTGTGCAAGTTTTCTGATGGGAGGGACTGGTGGTGGGTAGAGCTGGCTGTTGCTCTGATGGGCAGAGCTCAGTAAAACTTTAATTCATTTGTCTGCTGATGGGTGGGGCTGGGTTCCCTCCCTGTTGGTTGTTTGGCCTGAGGCAACCCAACACTGGAGTGTAACAAGGCTATTTTGTGGGGCTAATGGCAGACTCTGGGAGGGCTCATGCCAAGGACTACTTGGCTCATGAGCCAAGTTCCCAGAACTTCTTCTGCTTGTGTCCTTGTCCTCACGGTGAGCCACAGCCACCCCCCGCCTCTGCAGGTGACCCTCTAACACTAGCAGGTAGGTCTGGTTCAGTCTCCTATGGGGTCAATGCTCCTTCCCCTGGGTCCCAATGTGCACACTACTTTGTGTGTGCCCTCCAAGAGTGGAGTCTCTCTTTCCCCCAGGTCTGTAAAACCCCTGAAATCAAGTCCTTAGGAATTCCTCCTCCCATTGCTGGACCCCCAGTTTGGGAAGCCTGGCGTGGGACTCAGAACCTTCACTCCAGTGGGTGGACTTCTGTGGTATAAGTGTTCTCCAGTTTGTGAGTCACCCACCCAGCAGTTATGGGATTTGATTTTATTGTGATTGTGCCCCTCTTACCATCTCACTGTGGCTTCTCCTTTGCCTTTGGGTATGAGGTATCTTTGTTGGTGAGTTTCAGTATCTTCCTATTGATGACTGTTCAGCCATTATTTGTGATTCCAGTGCTCTCACAAGCAGAAGTTAGAGCACATCCTTCTATTCTGCCATCTTGAACTTATCTCCCAATACTTCATTAATTTTGCCCCTAACATTGTTCCAGCCATTGGGAGTGCCTTAATTTGCCCCTGTGTCCTTTGACACACTCCCTTAGTGTAGGTTTTGTTTGTTTGTTTTTTGACCGCTTCCTTATTTTCTGGCCTACAAAATGCTCCAGGCTCATATTGTGTATTTCCTGCTGCAGCCCTAGAATCATCAACTTCTTAAAAAACAAAACCAAAAAACAACCTGGTTCCTTTTATTGGGTAATAATATTAGAAATGAAGACTTAGGAGCTAGTGTGCTCATTTCATTTCTGATATTAGTGATGTGTATCTTCTGCCTTATTCCTGGTTATTCTGGATAGAGATTACTCTATTTTCATAATCTTTTCAAAGAACCAGTTTTAGATTACTGATTTTCTCCGTTTTTAATTTCTTTTATTTCCTCTCTAGTTTTTGCTATTTCCTTTTATTCGGCTTGCTTTAGTCTTAAATTGTACTTCTTTTTTCTAGTTTCCTAGAAGTGGATGATTCAATTGTTGATTTTAGATTTTCTTTCTTTTCTAATATATATATTACTTCTATAAATTTACCTCTAAACACTGTTTCCACTACATCCTACACATTTTAAGTTGTATTTTCATTTTCATTTAGGTTAAAATATTTTTAAAATTTCCCTTGAGCCTTCTTCTTTGATCTATGTATTATACAGAAATGTGTTGCTGAATCTTTAAATATGTTGGGATTTCCAGATAACTTTCTGTTATTAATTTCCAGTTTAATTTAATTGTGGCCTGAGAACTTATTTTGCATAATTTCTATTCCTTTCCAAATTTGTTAATGTGTATTTTATGTTCAGAATTTGGTCTATCTTTGTGACTGCCTCATGCGATCTTAAGAAGAATGAGTATTTGAATAGAGTATTCTGTAAATGTTTATTAAATCAGGTTTAATAATGATGTTAAAGTAAACTATATCATTACACTTTCTGCCTTTCTGACCTATTAATTACTAAAGAGAAATTGCATGTATTACTAGTGAATTTGTATACATCTTCTTTCTGCTATTTTTTCCCCCATTTTTTTTTTTTTTTTGTGGTACACGGGCCTCTCACTGTTGTGGCTTCTCCCATTGTGGAGCGCAGGCTCAGCGGCCATGGCTCATGGGCCCAGCTGCTCTGCAACATGTGGGATCTTCCCGTACCAGGTCATGAATCTGCATCCCCTGAATCGGCAGGCAGATTCTCAACCACTGCGCCACCAGGGAAGCCCCTCCCCCATTTTTTGATGCATGCATTTTATTGCTCTCTTATTAATGGCATACATGTCAAAGATTGCCGGCTCTTCTTGGCATCTCCATGAAGACTCCTTACATGAGGATCTTCACACTTCATCTCTGGTAAGTTTTCTTGTTCTGAATTCTGCTTTCTCTAAAATTAATAGAGCTACCGAGCTTTCTTTTGATTAGCATGGTACAACTCTCTCTGCTGCTTTACTATTAACCTTTCAGCATCTCTCTATATAAAGTGGTTACTTATACACAAAATACAGTTGGGCTTTGATTTTCATACACTCTTAAAAACTCTGCCTTTTAATTAGTGTATTTAGACCATTTATACTCAAAGTGATTATTAATATGGTTGGATTATTGTCTATCATGTTTGTACCAGTTTCTATTGACTACACTTATTCTTTCTTTTCTCCTTTTTTTTTTTTCATGTTTTGCCTTCTCGGGGTCTAACTGAGCATTTTATATGATTGACTTTTATCTCTTCTACGTATTTTGATTATATTATTTCTGATTTTTTACAATCTTTGCCCTAGAGTTTCCAATATATATTTATAGCTAATCTAAGTCAATTTTTCAAAAACATTATACCACTTCAAGTGTACTACAGGTAGCCAATACCAATTCTTCTCTCTTGGACCTTAAAAATTGTTCTCATTTATTTCAATTATGTATATGGTATATTCACACAATACATTGTTACTATTTTTACTGTGAATAAACCTTTATTAGATAAAGAACAAGAAAATTAATTTTTATTTCCAGTATTTATTCTTATGCAACACTTTTTAATTTTTTTATATAGATCAGATTTTCTGGATTTTATTATTATTATTTTCTCATGGAAGAAAATCTTTTAACATTTCTTGCAAGACACGTACTGAATTTTCTCTCTCTCCTTTTTTTTTTGTCTGAAAAGTCTTTATTTCTCCTTCAATTTTGAAGGATAGTTTCCCTGGATATAGAATTCTGAGTTGTTTTTCTTTAATATTTCTTCAACTATTTTATGCTACCCTCTTTTACATGCTCAGATTTGACAAGTATTCCATTATAATTTTTATCCTTTTACCTCTATAGTCAAATTTTCATATGCACTTACTCCCACCACCTGCTTTCAAGTTTTTCCCTTTGTTTTAGCTTGCTGTAGTTTAAATAGGATCTATCTAAATGTAGACTTTTTTTTTTGGCTATTTATTATGTTTGTTTTACTCTGGACTTCCTGGATCTGTGCTGGGGGGTTGGAAAATAATTTTCAATTTCTTTTGTACATTATTGCTTCAACTATTTTCCTTCCTTCTCTTGTTCTTCTCCTTGTAACATTTCAATTGTGCATACCTACAATTTGTAAAACTGTACCATAGTTCTTGTTGTTTTTTTATTTTCATTCTTTTTCTCTCTTAATATTCCAGCTTGTAATTTTCTATTGACATATCTTCAATCCCATTGATTCTTTCCTTGGGTATATCCTATCTATTGAAGAGCCCATTAGGGAATTATTTATTTCTGTTTCAGTGTATTTAATTTCTAAAATTTCCTTTTTATTCTTTCTTATATCCATCTTTTTGTTTATATTTCTCATTTGTTCTTACATGTTGTCTAACTTTTGCATTAGACTCCTTAAAATATTGGTCATAGTTATTTAAATCCTCTTTCTGATGATTCCAAAATGTGTGTCATCTGAATTTGATTTTGATGCTTGCTTTGTCTCTTCAGGCTTTTTTCTTGTCTCTCAGTGAAATGGAGCAGGACCCTATGGGGCGTCCCCAGAACAGACCCCTCCCCCATATCCTCTGCTGTAGCTTCTCTCTGAACTACCTAGATAATAGTATCTGATGTGCATTTCCAGAGTTGTTTCACAGATGCTAAAATGACCACCAAATGGAAGAAATTAACTACTTGATGATCATGAGAACATAGCCCCCCGACCTTCTGGTGCCTTAGGATTGATAATGTTAACCTCTGTGATACCACCCTATTATCTCACTATCAACCATTCAGGGAATTGTGCACAAGCAGATCACATACTCTGGGATGCCTTCCCTCACCCTGTCTTTAAAAATGCTTTAATGAAACCCTTTGGGGATTTCGGACTTTTGAGCACAAGCCATCCATTCTCCTTGTAAGGCTCCTTACAATAAATGCTGCACTTTCCTCACCACAACCCGATGTCAGTAGATTGGCTTTACTGTGCCCAGCGAGAGGACCCAAATTTGGTTCAGCAACGTCAGCATGACTTGTTTGTTTGTTTGTTTTTAGTTGAAAGCCAGATGTGATATATAAGGTAACAGAAGCCAAGGTAAGTTGGTATTTAATGTGAAGCTTTATGTTAATCCAGCTAGAAGTTGTGCTGTGTTTCATGTTTACTATAGCTGTAGGAAACAAGGGCTTCAAATTCCTCTAGTGTCCTTGTTTTTGTCTTCCCTATTATGTTTAATTTTACTGAAAACCTCCTTAAATAGAGCTTGAGATTATAGCTCTTTCAGCTGATCCTCTGTTATTGTACTGAGGTCCTGATGATGTTGTTAGGAGTGGAGAAGGAGAAACATTCTATAATCTTATGATTAAATGTCAGTCTTCTTCTTATCTTCCCCATCCTAGTGTTCTTATCTGACTCCCCTTACATGAGACAGGAAAGCTAGAGACTTAGAGTTGAGTAATTGCCCCTTTAACTATGTGAAATAAGGCTGTGGTAAAGTCTTTCTTCACTGCAGAATAAGCCTTTGTTACAGAAAATGCAATGGGCATGTTTCAAAATAGTTAATTTTCCCTTCTCCCTGCCAAAGACTTGAGATGACCATTCCTGGCTTTTCATTATCAGAACCTAATGGGATTCCTGAAAGTAAAAGACAGGAAATTGTAGGCAACTCTGTAAAGCTGCAGTACCCAGGAATTTCTCACTCTCATGCTAGTCGACATTCAACCTCCAGCAATTCATCAATATTACCACTTGCATATTCCTATCAGCTTATGGCTCTAGCATTTTCTGTTTCTTGTAAGATGATCTCATTTGTTTCTTGCATTCATCTATTTCTCCTGACTTGCCATAAAACCTCAAATCTCTGAGTACAAAAAAAAAAGTGTGGATTCTCAGTTGTTTCCAGTTTTTTTTTTTTTTTTTGCTAAAAAAAAGGAATAACTTCCAGTTCTTTACATGTTGGAGGGCACCTAAAATTCATTACAACATCACCACTTCACTTTTCTGCACTATCTGTATTAGTGGGGGGTCTCCAAAGAAACAGAACAGAAAAAGAGAGAGAGAGAGATTTGAGAGATTGATTTACTGTTAAGGAATAGGCTCTGCAATTATGAAGGCTGAGAATTCCAAAATCTGCAGTCAGCAAGCTGTAGACCCAAGACAGCCAATGGCGTAAGTTCCAGTCTAATTCTAAATCCAAAGAAGGAGAAAACTGATGTCTCAGCTCAAAGACAGACAGAAAGGAAGAATCCCCTTTCCTTCCTCCCTCCCTTCCTTCCTTCCAGACAATTTTTAGGAACAGTTTTAGGGTTACAACAAAATTGAATGGGAGGTAAAAGATTTCCTATATACCCTGCCATCACACATGCATAGACACCCCCATTATCAACATCACTCACCAGAATGGTACATATTTTTCTTTTTTTAACCAAGGATGAACTTATATTTACCCATCATAATTATCCAAAGTCCATAGTTTACTTTAGGATTGCTCTTGGTGCTGTACATTCTATGTGTTTGGAAAAACTTAAAGTATAGTCATTATAATATCATAAGAGAGTATTTTCACTGCCTTAAAAAGCCTCTGTGATCTGCCTATTCATCCTATTCCCCACCCCCCAACCCCTGGACAACCACTGATCTTTATGTTGTCTCCATAGATTTGCCTTTTACAGAATATCATTAGTTGGAATCATACACAGTATGTGCCTTTTCAGAATGGCTTCTTTCACTTAGTAGATGAATATTTTATTTAACATCAAGACATATACAGAAGGCTTTTACCACATAGCAAACAAGTATCAGCATCAAAGTGTACAAAATGTGTGTCCTCCAACTGGAAAAGTATCCTGGACACAATATTATAGCCTTCTGTTATGAAATAATGCATCATTGATATACAATGATACAGAGGATGATATCTTTGGAAAAACACATATTGTAAACTATATGTAAGGAATTATTCAGAAGAGTTGGACTCATTAAAAATTGAGGAATAACTTAAGCAGTTTATTTAGCTTAATTTTTTATCATTGCCCAAGAATGATATATGTAAAAAATTTCATGTGTTAACATAACTCACAGTGATTATAAATAAAATTTTAAATAAGAAAACAATGTACTTATATTTTGGTTTATGTGAATACATAAAATAATAAATGCCTAATAGTGGATGGAGTCATAGAGTGATAAAAATTGAGTAGATTCGGATGATATTTTATTTTATATAACTGTATTAATGAGTTTTATGTTAACTAGTTCTATGTTTATTTACATTTAAGTTACTTTTTGTGACAAAAGAGGACCTGTGTCTAATTATGCTGTTCTAAATCTACAGAAATATTTTCTAATAGCTTATATCCTTAATAATAAGAAATATCTAAATACAAAACTGTCTCCCCATCTCCCTAACTTAAAAACAAGACTGCTCTATATGCTCTTTTGTCCCATAACAAAGGCAAATGTACACTGAATAGTATTCATTATATAAACTTTGAGAACACTAGAAATAAGGAAAACAAAATATTATAATGTTCATAAAGGTAGATGTTACTAAAATAATAAAACAAAAATCAGGAGCTGGCTTTATTATCTGTGTGATCTTGACTAAGTCACCGTCACTTCATTAAACTATTTTATACAAAACATTTTAAAAATTAAATAAATAAATAGAGCACAAAGTAGAAAAGGTATTAAAAAATGAAGGAAGCGTGGAAGGAAAGATGGAAAGAATGAAGGAAGCAAGAAAGTAAGGAAAAAGAAAAAAAGGAAGAAATATACTATTATGGAATACGTGTATGTGTCCTCCCAAATTCACAAGCTGCACCTTAACCTCCATTGTGGCTATATTTGGAGTTAGAAAATAAGGGTAAATGAGGTCATAAGTGTGGGACCCTGATTCAATCAGATTATGTCCTTATAAGAAGAGATACTAGAGAGCTTGCTCACTCTGTGCTGTGTGGGGACACAGCTTGAAGGCAGCTGTCTGCAACCAAGGAAGAGAGTCCTCACCAGAAACCAAAAAGGCTGAAACACAGATCCTGCACCTTACAGCCTCCAGAATTGTAAGAAAATATATTTCTGTTGTTTAAGACAAAAAATATATGGTATTTTGCTATAGTATCCTGAACTAAGATATATACGGGGAAAAAAAAGTAACCTAGAAGGTTGTTGGAAGGATTCAACAAGAAAAAATAACAAAAAATGCCTATAATATAATGGGCATATGAAATAGAAACTATTATTATTTTATATATTTATCAAGTATTGTGTCCATAAATATCAAAGCAGTAACATATTACTGAATTTTTAAATATCTACTTACATTTCCAAGAATCCTATCATAGAAGATTGAAAATGCCTAAACTCTTAGCTACATGTATTAAAATCAAACATCTTTACCTATAACACTAAATAAAAATTTAATTTATAGCAAACCTAACATCCAAGATACTTTGAGTCAGGAAAACTGGACAGCTACAAGTAAAAAAATGAAATTAGAACATTCTTTAACACCATACACAAAAATAAGCTCAAAATGCATTAAAGACCTAAATATAAGAATGGATAGTATAAAACTCTTAGAGGAAAACATAGGCAGAATACTCTGACATAATTCACAGCAATATCTTTTTTGATACATCTCCCAGAGTAATGGAAATAAAAACAAAAATAAACAAATGGGACCTAGTTAAACTCAAAAGCTTTTGCACAGCAAAGGAAACCATAATCAAAATGAAAAGACAACCCACGGAATGGGAGAAAATATTTGCAAATGATGCAACCAACAAGGGATTAGTCTCCAAAATTTATAAACAGCCCATGTGGCTCAATATCAAAAAAACAAACAACCCAATCAAAAAATGGACAGAAGACATAAATAGACATTTCTTGAAAGAAGACACAGATGGCCAAGAGGCACATGAAAAAATGCTCAACATCACCAATTACTAGAGAAATGCAAATGAAAACTACAAGATATCATGTCACACAAGTCAGAATGGCCATCATCAAAAAATTTGCAAACAATAAATGCTGGAGAGGGTGTGGAGAAAGGGGAACCCTCCTACACTGTTGGTGGGAATGTAGATTGGTACAGCCACCACAGAGAACAGTATGGAGGTTCCTTAAAAAACTAAAAATAGAGCTACATATCATCCAGAAATCCCACTCCTGGGCATGCATCCAGAGAAAAACATGGCTCAAAAGGATACATGCACCCCAATGTTCATTGCAGTGCTGTTTACAATAGCCAAGACATGGAAGCAACCTAAATGTCCATCAACAGATGAATGGATAAAAAAGATGCAGTACATATATATAATAAAATATTACTCAGCCATTAAAAAGAATGAAATAATGCCATTTGCAGCAATGTGGATGGACCTGGAGATTATCATACTGAGTGAAGTAAGTCAGATATAGAAAGACAAATATCATATGATATCGCTTATATGCAGAATCTAAAAAAAAACAATACAAATGAACTTATTTACAAAATGGAAACAGACTCACAGACTTAGAGAATGAACTAATGGTTACCAGGGGAGAAGGGTGGGGGGGCATGATATATTGGGAGTTTGGGATCGACTTGAACACACTGCCATATTTAAAATAACCAACAAGGATGTACTGCGTAGCAGCAGCAAAAGCTGCTTGGTATTCTGTAATAACCTAAATGGGAAAAGAACTTTAAAAAGAAGAGATATATGTATATGTATAACTGAATCACTAATAACATAAAGATATTCTAGTAAATAAAGTGAAGCGGAAAAGAAATCATGCAAGAAAAAAAAATTAGCAGCAAACACTGAATTTATTTAAACCAAAACCTCATAAAAAAAGGATAAACAGAATCGTTACTTACAATTAATATGCCAGAAAAAAGTTTTGAATTTTAATTAATAAGGTTCATTTTAAAGGAATATAATAAATCATATTCAAATTGTAAGTTTAGCCAAAAAGAAGTGATCAATAAAATTTACAATAAAAATATAAGGTGATTAATAAAGTGTAATTTAAAATACTTAGCCTCAGTATGTAGTGTTATGGTCTTTAAATTTTTTTCTTGCCTCCACCTTATAAGAATTTTTGAAAAATTATGTATCTAGCTAACACACACAAACACACACACACACACACACACACACACACACACACACATTTTTTTGTTGTTATTGTTATGCTTTGTGGCTTGTGGGATCTTAGTCCCCTGACCAGGGACTGAATGTGGGGCCATGCCAGTGAAAGTGTCAAGTCCTAACCACTGGACCACCAGGGAACTCCCTAGCTAACACATTTAAAAATTATTATCTGGATAGTTCTTATAAATTGAAATAAGTTTAGTTCTTACTAATGAGAGAGAGAAATTATTAAAAATTTTATAATGGGAACAAGAGGATTTATATTTGAAACAAATATTTTATGATATAATTTTATTAGTTTTTAACCACCTTATTGAGGTAAGCAGAAAGAATTAGAAGTGATTTTTGTAAGCATTATATATGGGCTATATCCAATGTGTCTTGAAGAATCTGGTAATCCTGCAGAAAGTTTCAAATATAAGAATCATATTAGGTGGTTGCTTTCTTTTTTTAAATTCAGAGCACCCCAATGACTACAACAGTACTCTGATGATAATGTTGACTCTTATTCTTTAGATAAGTACTTTTAAATCAAATAATGATAGAAAGCTTTATGAGTTTATCGTTCCTAATTAGCTATATAATAGTAAGTGTCTCCAAAACTCACATTTAATTATATCTCTTTGTTTGGCACATCATAAATTTTTACACCCCAAAATATGTGCTGCATCAAGACTTGAAATAGATGAAGAAGAATATACGGGTGAAGAATAGCATTCCTTATTTTGGTAAACAGAATAATAACCTCCTAAAGATGCACATGTCCTAACCTCTAGAACCTGTGAATATATTATTTTACATAGCAAAGGGGATTGGCAACTGTGATTAAGTTAAGGATCTTAAAATAGGGAGATATCCTGAAGTACCCAGGTTGGTCCAATATAATCACAAAGTTCCTTAAATGATGGAGGAGAGAGACAGAATAGGAAAAAAGATGTGTTCATAGAAGAAGAGGTTGGATAGATGCAATTGAAGGTTCTGGAGATAGAAGAGGGCCATGATCCCAAGAATGAGAACATCCTCTAAAGAATCTAGAAAAGACATGGAGCGGATTCTTCTCTAAAGCCTCAAGAACAAATGCATCATCCCTTTCAATGCATTTTTGACTTCTGACCTCCAGAACTGGAAAAAAACAGATTTTTTTTTTTAAGATTTAACATTTGTGGTAATTTGTTACAGTGCCAGTAGGAAACTGGCACCTATTTTGATAAAATGGAAATGGACTATCATGAATAAGGCTGACTGTCAGATGATGAACTTTAAGAAATGCCATATATGGAAGTCGTGGATGTAGAAATTGATTTCTTCTGAAGAGTCTTTACATGTAGCAACAGAGTACATTTACCAGTTTTGGAGACTTACTAAGGAGCATAAAGCTAACTAAAAACATGGATTCTGTGGTCAATGTTCTATGGTTAAACCAAATCTTTGATACATTCTAGTCCCAGGACCTCATGAAAATTACCTAATCTTTCCTTAGTTTCCTAATTTTTCTACCTTTAAAATTTTTCTTTAGTTTGTATTTCATTCATCATAATAGGAAATTAGACATGTTGACTAATAAACCATAAATCTTTCAAATTTCTTAAATTTAATAGAGATTCAAAAGTACATATTGATTTAAAACAACATAGCATCTCTATGAGTAATGTCTACTATCTCATAGAACTGCAGTAGTTCTCAACCATAACTGTGAAGCAGAATCATACGCCAACCTTAAACAAAACAAAAACACAACAAAAATCAAATAACAGCAGCCTGCTGCCCATGCCCAGGGAGTGTGATGAATTACTCTGGGATGGGACAGTGACATATTCTCACATTTCCAGTGATTATAATCGGTTCTGTGAAGTAGTGGTTTTAAAAGTGTTAGTGAGACTTCACTATAAATATATATGTGTGTGTGTGTGTGTATATATATATCACACACACACATATATATATTTAAATAAAGTATTTATAAATTAATTATTTTGTGTTTACTCAGATTTATTTTACTATGTATTACATTATTACCCCCAAATTTAGAAAGCTTTATTGGGAACCCCAGTAATTTTTTTTTTTTTTTTTTCTTGCGTTATGCGGGCCTCTCACTGTTGTGGCCTCTCCCATTTGCGGAGCACAGGCTCCGGACGCGCAGGCCCAGCGGCCATGGCTCACGGGTCCAGCCGCTCCGCGGCACGTGGGATCCTCCCGAAACGGGGCACGAACCCGCGTCTCCTGCATCGGCAGGCGGACTCTCAAGCACTGCGCCACCAGGGAAGCCCAACCCCAGTAATTTTTAAGAGCATGAAGAATTCCTGAGACAGAAGAGTTTGAGAACTACTGCCATAGATCATAATTTGGTAGTCTCAAAGAAAACATTTAGTATTTCTAGGTTTCCTTGTAAATATATTCTACAATTCAAGTTTGTGAAACGTGTTATAACAATACCATTCTTAAAATGAGCAAGATAAAAATATAATGAGTGGGAAGACTGAGAACTACTTCAAAATTATAAAGTAAATAGGTCATTTAACTAGGTAAATGTTATACATGTCTAAAATACAAATGCAGCCAGAAAAATAATGTAGGAAAAAATCAATAGAAATAACTTTTTAAATTATTAGATTTAAAGAACATAAACTATATGACCACTCCATAAAAAGTATGATGAACTTGGTGATATTTTGAAAAGTGCCATTAGAATTACAGCCAATTAATTAACTAAATGTTTAACATTAAATAAATATGATTGTTAAATATTTTTATGTTTTCAATGAGCTTTTTTAACAGATGATGTTGACACAGGAGTCTAGAGACATTTTGGAAAAAAGCCCTTGGGGTCAAATACATTTATTACTCCATTTATATGAAGAAATATGTTTGAGTTCTTCTCGGAAACTTAATTACTCTTATTGAGCACCTGGAAAAGACAACAAAATTATATCCAAGTTTTTGCCCAAATGCACTGTACATTTTTGAGGTAAGATATATGCCAAAATGTCCCTCAAATGAAAAAGAGTGCAAAATTTTGTCATCTCTTCCCTTGCAGACTTGATTCCTTGGGGCGGAAAATAAAAGGATGTGACATTAACCCAACTGGTATATATTTTTCTTATATTAGGTAGATAGTTTGAAATACTTCCTTTCATCCTTCTCTTATTTATTTCCCTTCCTTTCTGTCCTCTCTCTTCTTTCACAAATGCTCATAATGTGCTAGCCACTGTGGTTATGTAACAAAAGCAAGATAGACATGCTCTCACATATCTTAGCATCTAGTGTTAAATACATACATTTAAAAGGGCTTTACAAAACTGAGAGAACATAGTGCAGATAACACTGGTAGAAGAGGTAACGTACAGGGTATTCCTTGAGAACACAGTGCCTATTTGTCATCTAAAATTACAGTGGGAATTAACTAGGTGTAGCAGGAAGGGAGTCTGAGGGAGAGCAACGCAGAGGAACTGTCCAGGCAGAAAGTACAAACACAAAAACTGAAAGAAGACACTTGGGATGGTTAATTTTATGTGTCAGCTTTATTGGGCTAAGGGTTGCCCAGAAAGCAATTAAAACATTATTTCTGGGTGTGTCAGTGAGGATGTTTCTGGAGGACATTAGCCTTTGATTCAGTAGACTGAGTAAAGAGATCCACCCTCACCAATGAGGGCTGGCATCATCCAATCTGTTGAGGGACCCAATAGCACAAAGAAGCAAAGAAGGGGCAAATTTCTCTCTCCTTGATCTGGGATGTCAATCTTTTTTTGTACTCAGATATCAGGGCTTTGGTTCTTGGGCCTTTGACCTTGGACTGGAAGTTATACTACTGGCTCCTGTGTTTATCAGGCATTCAGACTCTGACTACTTACACCA
>NW_006796856.1:326830-377110 GCF_000442215.2 Lipotes vexillifer | reverse complement strand
GAGAGAGAGAGAGAGAGAGAGAGAGAGAGAGAGAGAGAGTGTGTGTGTGTGTGTGTGTGTGTATACACTGTTGGTTCTGTTTCTCTGGAGAAACTCTGGAATATCTAAGTGGCAAAACATGACTGAGGAATTCAAGGATGATTAGTGTAAGTAGAGAATAAGGAGAACTGTAATTATGGTTAAAATTAGAAATGCAATGAGTGGCCAGACCACATATATTCTTAAAACAACACTAATTTTAAAAATTTTATTGTAACAAGTGATGTAACTGAAAGACTCTGAGCAAGGAAATAACAGAATCATATCTCAGATTTAGAAAAATCCTACTCTGTATGTAGAATGAGGATTTGATTAGAGTGGGTTAGCAAAGACTAACAGGGGAAACAGGGTATGGGATACCCTGTACTGTCTTCTCAACTTTTCTGTAAATCTAAATCTACTTTTTTAAAAAAGTTCATTCAAAAATGTGACCACTAAAAAAAATTAGCATTGCAAATTTATTTTAGCCCCAAATACATTTCAAATTCATTATTTTGCCTTTATCTTTCTTCTCCTCATAACATGAGAATTCTTTAATTCATCTACTCATTGCTCACCCTGTTGGTGTCTCATCCTCAAAAGAATTTTTAAAAACTGAAGCAGTTTGAATCCCCAGAGAAGCAGATATCAATTTGGGATAAGACATGTAAGAGATTTATTCATGAAACACCTGTGAGGAAAAAGGGGCAAGAAACAAAGGAGATGAGGAGAGATTTCAGACCATGACGCTGGCCTGACCCTTATGAAATATGAGAACAGAGAATAGGGTAAGAAGATTCTCAGATTACATCACAGATCTATGAAGGTTACGGCCAGGGTAATGGGAGTTCACTCAGAGGAATCAGGTTTCTCGCAGAAATGAACTTGCCCTAGTAACCCATGGGGCCCAGTTTATTAGCTGGGAGCACCCCGAAGGAAGCATTGTCTCAGTGCCAACAACTCAGTGCCATCGTTTCAGCACTTTTCCATTCCTTTGAGCCATGCCTAGTCTCCATCTCTACCACTGGGGTTAATTTATTCATAAATCTACATTGTAAGCCTGGGATAACCCAGGGGAGAGTCTGGCTGAACCAAATCATTTCTAGATTACTCAGCACCTCTTTCTGTCATGCATGCTCTCAGGTAAGCATTGACTTAAGAAGAAAAGGATCCATAAATGTTGTGTTCACTCCCATACTTCTATCAACATGACATTTCCCAGACTTCTAAGTTCTCTGAATACAGAGAACTTTCCTTCACCACTGACTTTTATGGCAGCCCCAAGGAGGTGCTATGGAGTGGCAACAGTCTATTTCAGCTCATACTGATGTATCAAGCCAACTTATCCCTGAATCAAACAAAGCCAATTTTTTTCTTTTGACAACAGCTAATTATAGAAAAAGCACAAAAATAGGTGTGATTTTTATGGAGAGGCACTGGAAAATTAGACATAAGGGACATATGTTGTGCCACTTATCCTGTAACTTATTTGTGCTCCACAAGTTTGTTCCAATACCCACGGATCCATTTTCACTCATGTTCTCCCTGATATTGATATATATTAGCAAGGCCCTATAGATTTTTTGGAGACTGATTCTAAATATGCCATTTCCATCTTATGATGGATTGTTGTGGTGGCTGTCTGATACTACAACATAGGGAGTGACAATAACCTAGTATCAGTTGATGAACAATCAACTTGTACCAAAGTCAGGAACTCAGTCTCTACTAGTTGCAAGAGCATAAAATAGTTGATTTTTGAACCATGAGCAGATCTCTAAATGAGGCCAAATGACCTTGTTCAAGAACCCTGGGTGACTGAGCTGTGACTCTTCTATTGCCATTTGCCAGAAACTCCACATTATCCTTTTCTACAACCATTATTGCTATCATCTTATGATGTGGAAGACCAACTGGCTAAAGTAGTAAGGCCACTTACTAGAGAGTCCTTTCTTACTCTGGTCCTCCTCAAAACTGACCACATTCCAAGTTACCTGATAAGTGTCAGAGCAATATATGTTATATGCAAAATGCAAAAGGGACTACCAAATGCTCCACTTCTTTCTTGGTGGGGGGAAGGGCAAGATGCAATAAGTTTCCTTTAACTTGCAGGGAATCTTTTGATGTGTGCCCAAGAGCAG
This sequence comes from Lipotes vexillifer, assembly GCF_000442215.2. Classification (NCBI taxonomy): domain Eukaryota; kingdom Metazoa; phylum Chordata; class Mammalia; order Artiodactyla; family Lipotidae; genus Lipotes; species Lipotes vexillifer. The sequence continues at coordinate 374,951 of NW_006796856.1, read as the reverse complement.
TAACCTTTAAATCTTTACTAATATGAAAATCCCCTGAATCTTGTATTTTACAGTTTCACACCTGTGGCATTCATGGGTCTAACCAGGGCAACCAAAGCACCTATTATTATTCCCATGCATAATTTACATGGGTTATGCATTTTTTTCAGATAAGTAACAAACCAAATGCAGGCAGTGAATTAATCTGTTTAGTAAAGACACTACACCTGGAAAAGCTGCAATAATCTGTAGCACACTTGGTTAAGTTCACAGTAGTCCTTTGGCAACCACTATGATCTAAAGGAATATTGTAGAGTCAGGCTAATGAATTACTCAGTGTTAAGATGGAGAACATCATTCATCAATTGCTTATGCTTTTAAGAGTGGCACTAATCTGTCATTTCACTAAGGTTATAATATTACTTCTGATATTCTACCTTAGGCAGGGGTGCAGAAGTTTCAGGAGTTTTCATTTGATGTCTTCTACTTACTTCATCCATCACCTGCCTTTTCTATATGTCCCTATACTTCCTGGAGTACTATGATAACATTTCTGTTCTTTCTTTTTTGTCAGTTTTGTCCTCTATATAAAATCCCTTGAAAATGCTAGGCCTTATTTTTCCCCAGTGAATATTTACTCTACTATAATGTGTGGATGCCTTTAGAAGATAATTGGGAGAAATACTATCACATATATTTGCTGTGATGTTTGGGAGATCTTCTTCAATGTGACTTAGACTTCTGTTCAGCTCATGCACTCCAGTCCTGAGAACTGGAAACTGAATGAGAGCTCATAATTTTCTTTTGAGGCAGCTGAAAGTAGACTTGGGTACATTAGCTCTTGAAAAGTTTTTGTTATACAGATTAAGCAATACCCTCACTGGCAGCTTATACACCTAATCCCTAAGAACCTCATGGTCTATTACTCATCCCCCATAGATAGCTGTGAGTCATTCCAGCTTTTCTGTTTGTTGTAGTAACTGTATACACCTTGTCTCTGACAGTTAAATGCTGCCATTAGGCTTCTGCTTTCTGAAATCTTATTATCACTACAACACTTAGGAGCCCAGTTGTATGACAACTTCTCCTGTTATCAATCCTGGCCTATAGAGGACAGAAAATACTATTGTTTCTTAATGATGCCTGGAACTCTTTCATTAGCACACTGGTTATTGCTTTAGAGAAAGAAATTTTCTCTGGGCCCTCCAACGGAACAGAGTTAAGCAACAGGTCCTCTAGTCTTATGAAATAAATCTCTGCTAGCATGCGACCAAACTGAGATTTGACCTCATCCTCAATACTATGCCAAGACATATTTTGCATTTCCACCTTATTTGCTGTAGACCATTGCTTTTGTTTCATTTTTAAATTTTTTTTCCCAAAGATTCAAGAAATCATTCAAGTATCATGTTAAGACCAACTCAGGAATGCTAAATCCTGTGTTATAAGAGTGATCCATGTTAGTAAATTTCTTATATTTAGACATATTTACCTCACCACATCACTTCAGTCACCCAAGATATGTTTCCAGCCACATTTTCACTCTCATTTATGAATATGTTAGCCTGAATTTGTATATCTTTTGGTGGCTAATACCCTTACTCTTGAAACATGTAATGACTGCTGAGTCAGGCCATGCTAAGATTTGATTCTAGCTGAGATTTGATTCTAGCCATGGACCTATAATACCTTACAAAACATAAGGGCAAAAGTTGAAGAGGACAAATATCACTGTTTGAGGTATCCACCTCAGTTGAGGCTTCTGCATATTGCCAAGGCATAGGAAGGTTTCTACCCTAATGTAAGAGAGCTTAGAGATCAAGGTTCTTAAGCACATCCAACTAGATACCCCCATCCCAGGTGTCAGGGTCTAACAGGGTCTATCAGAGCTATGTCTTCAGTGAAGGAGAATTTTCAGAGATTTTAAAAAAGCCTCTTCTAAAAATCTATTCTCTGAAATCAGATCCTGTGCCCTGTTTCAGTCAGTAGGATATGGATGTCTTTAAATCTTCTCATAGAGGACTTCTGGCTTTCACAGAACTTTACATTTTCACATAATTTACTGATTTGACAGTAGGTTGGCTTGTGCCTGTTACAACCTATCATTTTCTTCCTTGAATGCATCAACAGCACTTAAAAGCCAACCAATCTACACTAGCATCTTCACAACTACCATCTCCATCATTTTCTCAAATCCAAGAAAGGTTACATATGTCAGCACAATTCTTTTTACCTGTATCCCATCCTAATTTCATGCATGTAGGAGCTTTAATGATTGTAATGTTACTATATGCCAGCACTTATAACCACACTGCTTACCACCAAAAAATGGTTTTGTTGTCATCTTAATGGTAAGTAATTCAATTCCATAATCTCCTCATGAGTATCTGCTTCTTTGTCCCATTTCTGGTAACAAATTAGTATGGGTACTCCCAGAAGCAGATTTTAAGTATTTAAGTCCAGATTTTCTATTTGGGAGGAACAGGAAAAAAATTAGCAAAAAAAGGAGAGAAGTGATACAGAAAAAGGAAGGCAACTAAAAGCAGATGAGTTATTGAACCAGCTACCACAGTTGCTGATGAGCTTAATCCTGTGGGGGGAGGTGCTGACAATTACTATCAGAATCAAATAAGATAAAACATAAAAATAATCAGCAGCATATCTACTAAAACAGACCTGAAATTTTAAAAACATTTTTACTAGTACATTTAGAATTGAACAAGAAGCCTGATGATATTGATTGAATTATTATTGTTTTTTGTTTCATGAAGACTGTTACAATGCCTAACTGTGCTTTATAAAATGAAGCACTGTCTGCTGAATATGAAATTCATTTCAAGGCTTAATGATTCTGAAAGATAATAGCCTGTGTTAAAGAGTATTTATGCATCCTCTGGTCTAGCCCCTTTTTAAGTCAGAAGAAAGAGCTTAACTTTGACTTTTAGGTAGAAAGATATTGGCATGTAGGGAGATAATCATTTTTGCTAGTTTAATCATATCCAACTTTGTTTCAGAAATTGTTAAGATTATTTAGTTTGTGTTTGATTTGTTTGTTAATATGTGTTAATACAAATAAATTTAAATAATATTTTATTGTAAACAACTTGTTAAAAAGAAAAATATTTATGCAACAGTATATTGAGTATACTATGATTGTTCTATTATGTTAACTGTCCCAAGTTCTCTGATATTGAAATTCATCTCCTACTTGATCTCTGTGTGGCCTCCTGTTCTATGCTTTCTCTTTCTCTTTCACTTGTTCTCTTTTGTTCTCTCTTACTCTCTCAACTCTAGTTTAGTGTACTTGCTCTCCCACATGTGCACAAAAAATAAGAATTACAGAATTAAAATTATGGTTCTCCCAGAAAATATCATACAGACTAGAGCAGAAGTTCAAATAATTATTTGTATGCATTCGTTACATTGTATATTTTTAAAAGAATATATTTCCCTTCCTAAAAAAATATAATTGTTACCTTTACTCATATAGACTATTTGGAACTTGCATTTTTAAATTCTTAAGTAACTTTAATTCAGTGATAGAACTTGGAGTTATTTTTTATACACTATTAAAGAAAGCCTCACATCTATATAATATTTTATTATTATACTTCCTTCCATCAATCAAGTCTCAAGGCACCTTTCCTAAAGAATATATTTAAGTAAAAGTAAGTTATACTTAGTCATAAGAAGTTACTTGTAAGTATTGTTTTTGGCAAACAATATATTGCAATGTATTTTTATTTTCTGTTAGAAATAATACAAATCTGATAAGCCCACTCCATTGCTTTAAAACCTTGGTGGCTCCCCAGTGTTCTAAGAATCAGTTCTAAAATCCTAACATGGCCTGCACTACCTGGTATAATGTGGCACCAGCTTACTATAGCCTCACCTCCCACAGTTCACTATGATTCTCTTCCATTGGGTTCTGAGTGGTCTTTTAAAAAGCAAAATAAATTTAGTTTGGAAGACATTAAAGGCTTTCCAGCACACGTAGAAAAGAAAATCCAAACTTCTCACTGTGAACTTAGATGCCTTATTGCCTGACTTCTGCCTAATTCTCCATTTGTTTCTGCTCCATATTCCCTACCATTCACTCTGTGACAACCACACACAACTTCCAGTTTTTCAAACTAGTTCAGTTTCTTTTGCCCCAGGGCCTTTGCATCTTCTGTTCTAACCCCTCAAGCTCTTGGTAGAATTCTTTACACAGGTTTAGTGGAGCTCAAAAGTCCCTCCTTCAGAGAAAACTTCACTGATCACTCTGTTTAATGTAAAACCCCCTTAGCCCACTTTTAGTTCCTTCACAGAAAATAATACTGCATTTATACTATGTATGTATGTGTGTGTGCATGTGCATACATCTGTGAGTATATGTGTACACATGAGCACACACACACAATGTCTCCTTCCTTTAGCATCTCAGCCCTGTGAGGACATAAAGGTAGGCATTTTTTCTAAATTGTTCACTATTATATATCACAAGTCTAATAGATAAAGATATTTAATATAATGTTAGATGGATAAAAATATGAAAGTTAAGCATATATTCAGATGCTTCTTTCTATGTATCACATCTGTTGTCTCATCATGAATAGAGAACTGTTTCAGGTAGAGCATGGGTCTGAAAATATTAAAACTGTTATGTATTGAGGTTTATATTTTATACTTCTGATTAATAGCCAGCAAAATTATTATGATTTTAAATCAATAAAGAGCTTTATGAGGCCAAAAAAGATTCAAATTTAAACTGTATAATCAGAATTGGTGCAACTGAAAGTTTACTTATTCAAATCAGTTTATTATTACTAAGTTGTTTATAAGAAAAGTAAAATATATTCCAAGCATTTAATAATTATTCATTAATTTATAAAAGTTAGTCAAATGGATTTTATTATAAGAAAAAAATCCTTGTTAATAAGATGTAGATGGTGCTTTTGAGAATGAACATCAAAATACCTAGTCAAGAGAAGAGATGGTTCAACTAACAGAAAAAAAAAGTTTCTTTTATTAAATGCATTTTCAAACTATTAATTGGAATTTTGTCTCAATTCAGTAAAAGTTGTATCTATCTTAAGCTTGGGATAAATTTGCAAAATATGCATTCAGAAGTCTTATGCAAAATTTAGAAGGCCACATCTGTTGGTGCTCTCATGATCTTATTTAGAAAGATTATCTCACAACAGTTGTTTATGACTAATTCTGGAAAATAAAATACTATGATAGCGTAATGTGTACTTAACTAAAAAAATTAGTCCATAGAAATCTTTAATAGATTGCTCATATGTCTGATATGTCAATGTGAGGTACCACCATCTCCAAATATTTTAGGATGTATTTCCTAGAAATAAGGTTATTTTCCTACATAACTAAAATGCAAGTGTCAAAAAAAAATAACATATTACTACCATCTAATCCTCAAACACAATTCATATTTTGCCAACTTTTCTAATAATGCCTTTTAAAGAAGAATGTGCCAGACTAGAATCACGTGTTGCTTTTGTTTATAATTTCTATTTAGTCTTCTTCAATCTAAAAAAGAATCTGTCTTTATTTGACTTTTATGACCTTGACACTTTTGATGATTACAGGCTAGTTATTTTTAGAAAGTCCTTCTCTTTAATTTGTCTAATGTTTCCTCATAATTACTTTCAGGTTATGCATATTTGGCAGGAAAATCACAGAAGTGAAAAATTTTTTTTTCATTGAATCCTATTAGGTGGCACACATTTTCTAATAGTCACATTATCAGTAATGTTAACTTTGATTATTTGATTAAGGTACGTCTGCCAGTCTTTTCCATTGTAAAATTACTGTTTTCCCCTTTGTCATTAATGAGTAATTTTGAAATCATGTATATCATAGTTGTCATCAAAATTTTAATTTATTCATTTATAGATTCAAGGTGTCCTATTATTTGTAATGGGTTATATTCTGTTATAATGGATTCATTAGTTCGCTCTTTGCTGTTCTAACAAATTAGTCCCCTTTTATTTTGAGGCATTTTATTAGTTGCATCCAGATTACAAAAGAAATAATAATTTTTTTCTTTTTAGGAAATATAAATTATCCTATCATGTTATGGTGGTCTCCATCTTGAATAGTAATTTTGTCAGAATGCCTATTTTATCTGATATTAATTATATCAATATTATTTTCTTAGTATTAGCTTGAATACCTCTTTTAATTTGAACTTCATGGGGTTTTTTACTTTAAGCTTTTCACTTAGAATATATGAGTGTTTTTTTCTTAATGTAGTTTGAATATTTCTTTTTAATAGGCAATTTAGTCCTTTTACATTTATCATGAGCATTGGCATGTGTGGATCTGTTGACCTCCTGTAGTAGTTTTATTATTATTCACCAAATATTCATCTCTCCTCCCGCCATGGGAGGGCTATACTTTCCCACCCTGTTTATTTTCATCTTGGCTATATGATTTACTTTGGCCAGTGGTACTGTGTGGAAGTGAACAGTATATCTGCTCCAAATAGAGTCTTTAAGAAGCCTGGCAAGTTTCTGTCCACCATCTGCCCTCTACCATGAGAACATGTGCCATAATAGAAGCTGGTTCTTCAACTTAACACTCAGAAAAGAGAAGACCTGTGGACCAGTTCTGAACTCAGTATAACACCTGAAGCAGAGTTGCACCAGTCAGCATGCAGGTCAGTGAGACAGTAACAATGTTTGTTACTGTAAACCATGGATGTTTTTGGACATTTGAAGATAATATTAAAACCACAAAAGCTGGCTAATATAGTATTTGGTAGAGAAGTGATAAAAGAGAAAAAGAAGAATTCAGAAATTCTGAGATTTGATGTATAACATTAAGATGTGTTATATTAAGATACCTCTGATTGATTTAGGGTTGTCTGCAATAAAATGCATTAATTTAAAAAATATAAAAGCTTAGGTAAAAGAGACTAAAGGCACACGCCATTGATGGCTTAAATGTCCAAAGAATCTGTATTCAAGTCAAGAAAGAAATAGGCATTTCCTGGAAAGAACTGTGGGTGGCTGTGACTGGAATAAAATAAAACCACAAGTTATAATAATTAAGGAAAAACTAATGATATTTTGTGAGGGTAAGATAGGCAAAATTGCCATCTTGAATGAAGAGAAACTTTGAAACTTTAAAATGGAAATTTACTCTTGAGCATCCAATATTTTATGGACAGAAATCTGACAGAGAAAACTGCTCAGCCAGCAAGGAAGGAATGTTCCCTAATACCGCTTTCAAATGTGTTTAAGTACAATAATGTGATAAAATAGTCAGAAACACCCAGAGTGGGAAGCCAAAACCCATGAAGAATAATGGCCTGGTAAGGTACTCCCAGGCAGCAGTACTAGGGCCTAATAACAAATTTCAGAATTTCTACAGATGTCAGCAGTGTGATTTCAGTTCTTCCCCTTTTGGAATAGGACCCTGTTCCGTTACCATTGTATTAAGCGTCTTTCCTTCTTTCCTTCCTTCCTTCTTCTCTAGTTCTGTCTCTCTCTCTACCCCCCTTCTCTCTCTCTCTCTCTCTCTACCTCTCTATCTCTCTCCTTCCCCTTCCCTCCCTCCTTCTCTCTCTCTTTTTGTTTCTTAAATTTCCAGTCCAGGAAGAACCTCACTTAGATCTGATATAGAAATTATTGAAAAATCAACGACTTAGAGCTACAGGTTTTGTTTGGTGGATACTTCTGGGATATCTTCCTTGGGTTTCAGTGGTTGGTTTTTCCATATAGAAGAAAGGAAGCTATGTATGTGTGGTTAAGATAGCATCTTATGGCCAAATATATCATTTTTAGCAAAATTCACTCTCCCAAGTGTAGCCCTCAATTGAGTCCTTGCCTTACTGATGTGGATGGGTTATGTGACTTGCTTTGACAAACAGAATAAAGAAGGAGTCAAAAGGATGATACTTCCAAGCAGAGATGTAAAGAGGCAATACTACAATCATCTTGTGTGTCTGCCCAGTTAAGAGGTGCTTTTTCAACCTGGTACCAGGAATAAGAGCTCACGGAGAGCACATCCAAACCAATCAGTCCCCTGAAATGAAGCCATTGCAGCCAACCTGCAAAATTTTGAGTGAGAAATGTGTCTAAACCACTGAGAATTTTTAAATAAATGTATTGTAGCATATATATATATATATATATATATATATATATATAAAATTTTCATTTATAATATTTGCCCTATTTTTCTATGTTTAATTTTTCATTCATTTTACCATCTTTGAGTTGATATCTATATCTCTTTCCTAATAAGAAAATTGCATCCCTAGAATTAATTTGAATTCCACTGTTTTAGCTAAAGCATAATAGACATATATCTTGATCAAGTTTGATAATACGGCATATATGCCACATTAAATTATATAATTTATTTACTAATAAAAAATAAAATTAGAATCATATTGTATGAAATGTTTGCAGTCATGATTAATACTCTCATTTCCAATAGGCTTACTTTTTCATCATTTACCTGACAGCTTGCCCATTGTTTAACTATTGTCTAACCTTCATTTTGATACTATCTGCATTTCTTAGTGATTAACAAGTCTACTTCTGGATTTGAAGCAAAAATATATTGAAACTATGTCATCTACTCCAAGCACTTAAAATATCTCCATAGTTATTCAGTAAAATTTTCAATCTGGAAACCACTGAAAAATAAAAAAGCTATAACAGAATATGTTATGAAAACATTTCAGTATTACTAATTGTTTATTACTTACAATATAATAATAGCTTTTCATTTGGAACATCTATACTTTAATATAATTAATTATTTATGTATTCCTCACTTTAATTTCAAATAATAGTAAATAGGTGATTCCCATTTTCTTAGTTTTGACACTTAGACTTCTTAAGCCAAAGAGTGACACTTACATTAGCTTATCTATGACTTCTAAAGGGACAATAATAATCTTTAGAACAATTAGTGCTTTCTGCAATATCGCAATGAGAAAAATAAAAAAAAAATATCAAATATACTTAGTTTATAGTTCATTTAGGCTCACAGATTTTAGAACCTACAGTAGATTATTTGTTCATCTGCTTAATAAAACTTGTTTCTTTGAAGAAATAAAGATATCATTATTGTACACTGAAGACTGTCAGTAAATATCTTTTAATATTTTATTTTTCATTATGGTTATTTTAACCTATATATGGAGGTTTGAGAACTAAAGGTGTTTAATTTTTAGACCAGTAATCCTTTTGGCAACTGAGTCGGTAGTATCCATTCAGTCATCTTTATTTTTCTATTTATAAAATACATGATTTATGAGATTGTTCTTTCCCTCACAGATGCTGTGATTTTGCCAAGCTAATGGATAGGAACTGAATCTTCTTTTCTGTTCTGTATAAAGCATACAAAGGAAAGAAATGCTGACAGAATTTCAAAAGTGTCAATCAAGAAGCAATTGCAAAGTTGAAAAGCACAAGGCAATGGCATCCCTGACAAGCTGACAATACTTACAGCTCTTGATAGAAATCACTTTGAGTCTGGGTGACTGGCATAGGGTGATGTTTGACAGCTGACTTATACAAGTAACTAAAGAAGGCAGCAAGAGGAACGTGAACATATTAAAGACTAAGGAAGGAACAGACCATAAGGAAAGGTGATGGACATCTATTTTTTCCTTGCAACCACCATATTAATGCCAACCCCCTTATATTTGAATTCTTTCTTAAATTAACTAAAACAAATAAGTCTGCAATAAATAAATAACAATATGATTAACTGTGTAATAGTTTATTTAGTTGCTCATTATTTATTATCACTTTCCATTAGAATGTAATCTCTAAAAGTCAAGTATTTTTGTCTGACTCATTAAGCATCATAACCTCAGACAGTAGAATAGGTCTTCGTACTTAGTAGAAACTCAATAAACATTTTTGATTGGATAAATAGTGCAAAGCAATAATGCATATGTGTTCAATCGTCAGATCAGAAGCCATACCCGTGGTTTCATTTGAACTTGGAAGACAATATAAAAACAGTGAATGAAAATTTAGTTTCTGTCGGAGTAGTGAAAAAATACAGTTAAACTGTTAGGGTAAACCACATATCATTATTATCCTATAGATATGTCCTGTTCAATATGTTAATGATCTTATTTTGGAAATATAGGTTTCTTTAAGTATAAAATTTAACATCCTTCTAAATTAAAGTATTATGCACAACAGTATCCATGTCAGCCTTCCTTCTCGGACTCATGGAAGACTAAATTTACCAGACCTGCTATAGTCAAGCACAATCATGTGACAAAGCAAACTAATGGACTATGAGCAGAGTGATACTGTTTTCATTAAACATCACAAAAAAGTGACATTTACAAACCACAAACTTATTGAGAAAGAATATTGTTATTTTCTTTGAAGATACTTCCTGGGCATAATTATCATTAACATGCAACCATTAGCTTTAATTTTTTTACATTATTCTTTTTGTGTTTATGTTTGCATCTATAAATAATTATTCTTTGCATGTTTTTAAATGTATGGTTATAACTATTCTGTATGTTTTCTTGAGACACTTTTCTCTTACTCAATATATATTTCCTGTAATCTGCCACAATTGTTGCTTGTAGATTTAATTAATTCATGTTTACAGCTATATGGTCTTCCACTGTTTGAATACACAACAATTTGTTATTCATTTTTTGCTGGTTGGTCTTTGTGTGGTTTCAGTGTTTCTACTAACACAACCTGGATTATGAACAGTCTTGTAAAATTCTCCTGGTTTACAATGCATAAGTTTACATAGGGAAGAGTGTTCTCAAAGTCTGGAAGATGATTTAAATTGCAGAAGAGAAGAATAGAAAAGACCATTTAATTGGGAAGACAGGATGAGGAAAACTATTTGGAAGACAGTGATTAATGTCTAATGTCAGTTGCCCAATTGAAATAATAACCAGTAAAACAGGTTATGAACTCAGTGAGGAGGATTTTTCAATGAGAAGTTAACATTTGGATGTATTATCCAGGGAGTTTCAACTCATTAGTGTATCACAATCTGTTGAGATATCTTTATTAAGCAATTTGCTACTAAAAAATATTGAATTTTCTGACTTATCTCTAAAAATTGTCATAACCAGTGTGACTAAATTGTAACTAATGTTCCCATTTGGTTAAACTTTGATTAGGATGAGAAACAGTGGTGCAATTGGAGCTAGTATGTGCTTTATTGCAACTAAAGTTGGAAGATGCTGGCATAGGAATGTGTGGTGTATATGGGTGAAATTTGTTCCATTTGTCAAAACAGCGAAAAGAAAGAGGAGAGAGAGAGAGAGAGCCGATTTAGGGTAATTCAATGTGAATGCACATAAAAGAGTGGATGCAAATAGACTTGTGGAGGAAAAACCAATATCTGTATTTGTTCCGATGTACAGAAAGGAAAAATGATTACAAAAAATAGTGGAGATTTACAAATTCTGTGATGTGTGTGTCTGTATATGTATGTGCTTGAGTGAAAATGGATGTTTTTAGAAAGATATAGTCTGGAGATACTTTTCAGGATGTTAAATGTTTGCTGTTGACATTCTAAGTGTACATATTTTCTACAAAAAGCAAGATAATATTGCTGTAGAATCTTTTCAGAATGTCCACAGAGTGGCAACACAAGGAAGAAAGATAATAAACAGAAACAAAAATCAAAACCTATTTTTATTCCCTCTCCTTTTCTTTTGGTATGTTTTGTACAGAGGTGACATTTAAATAATACTACTTTTTAAAACTTCTACATTAGATTCAGCAAACTCTTTCAGCTCCTAAAGCCTTAATTTCAAGAGGCAGTCACAGTATAAAAATGTTGACCAATCCATATGTAATGAAACATATTTTGTAGTAAAAAGTCTTGACCAAATTTCAAACTTAGCCCTTATTTTCATTGATTCAGCCAGTGATTGTGACTATATTAGTCAGACTTTTCCAACAGAACCAATAAGATTATATATATATATATATATATATATATATATATATATATATACCATGTAGCTTAAATACTATGATGTAAAGTTAATACTTATTATGTTGTATGATAAAGGGATAAGAAAGAGAAAACAAACAAATAAATATGATTTCATACACCTACACACACAAGCATACTCACAAAAATCAAGGAAAAAATACTAAGAAAAATTACTGTCCTTATTGCTCCAACTAGTCACCCACCTGTAGCTGGTATTTAAAACCATCTTCTTTCATCTATTCTATATTCCCTTTGGGCTCAGCAACCACCTCAGTTGGTCAGTCATTTTATTCTTTTTTTTTTTAGTGCTTTCTGCTTCTGTAGCATTTTTACTGTGGTAAGAGTATTCAACATGAAATCTACACTCTTAAAACTTTTAAGTGTACATTACAGTATTGTTAACTACAGACATTATGTTGTATAGCAGATATCTAGAACTTATTAATCTTGCATAACTTAAAACTTACACTTGTTGAACAATAATTCCACATTTCCCTCTTTCCCCAGCCCCTGGCAACCACCATTCTCTTCTCCACTTCTAGGATTTTGACTATTTTAGATATCTCATGTTAGTGGGACCATACAGTATTAGTCCTTCTTTCACTGACTTATTTCACCTAGCAAAATGTCCTCCAGGTTCATACAAAAGAAGGTATCCTTCTTTTCGAAGGCTGAATAATATTCCCTTGTCTGTATATACCACATTTTCTTTATTCATTCATTCCTCAATGGACATTTTGATTGTTTCCATATCTTGGTTATTGTGAAATAATGCTGCAATGAACATGGAAGTGCAGATATCTCTTTGAGAATCTGATTTCAATTCTTTTGGACCTATACCCAGAAGTAGATAGCTGGATCATATGATATGAGCTGAGACATAGATCAATAGAGCAGAATAGAGAGTGCATAAAAAAACCCACATATATGCAGTCAAATGATCTTCAACAAGGGTGCCAAGAATACATAATGGTAAAAGATAGCCCCTCAACAAATGGTGGGAAAATTGCATATTCACAGAAAAAAGAATAAAATTGGATACCATACATAAAAATCAACACAAAATGGACAAAAGTCTTAAATGTAAGACCTTACTCTGCAAAACTAAAAGAAAACCTAGGACAAAAGCTTCTTGACATTGGTCTTGGCACTGATTTATTGGATATGATATAAAAGGCACAAGCAACAAAAGCAAAATCAGACCACTGGAAATACATCAAACTAGAAAGATTCTGTACAGCAAAGGAAACAATCAACAAAATGTAAAATCAACCTATGGAGTCAGAAAAAAATATTTACAACTATATATCTGATAGAGGTTAATATCCAAAATATTTAAGGAACTCCTACAACTCAAAATCAAAAAATGTGTAAGCCAATTAAGAAAATAAACAAAGGACTTGAATAAACATTTCTTCAAAGAAGACAAACAGTCAACACGTGTATGAAAAGGGGCTCAACATCACTAATCATCAGGGATATGCATAACACAACCACAATGAGATATCACCTCACACCTGTTAGAATGGCTATTATTTAAAAACAAAAGGATGTGTGTTCCCAAGGATGTGGAGAAATCATAATCCTGTACATTGTTGGTTGGAATGCAAAATAGTGCAGCTGCTATGGAAAATAGTATGGAGGTTCCTCAGAAACAAAAATCAGACTACTATATGGTCATGGTATTTACCTAGTGGTGTGACCCAAACTTTTATTTCTAATGGAACTATGCTATTAGTAGTCCTGCCAAAATTAGGTTGTTGTAGTTTTACATTAATTTTAATCATAGAGTATGATAACATTAACAGGTACTCTGAGGAATCTCTTGTATTACAGACATATTCTTGCACCTACATGGTCTAGTAGCAGGCCAATTTTCCCTTGGTAATAAGGCTTAATCACCCAACCAATACAGTTTGTCTATTCCAATTATGCATTCTAGAACTGAGAAAATTAACTACAGGATATGTTTATGGACCCATGAACTGATCTGACCTGAGTTAAAATTCTATTGATCACCTGATCTCCAGAAGCTCCTACTCTACTGGTGAACTCACAGTGACATTTTGAGCCTCATGGAATTAGTGTCAGGCCAAACAAGTGTACAGTATTCCTGAAAAGTTTTGTCATCTTCTTTTCCCCAATGCATATTCTGTAGAAGTCTGTAGGTTATTTTGGGAAAAGCTGGAAGAAAGATTAAAAATATAAAATTTGGCAGAGTAGTGGAGTCCTTCCTGTAAGGATACATATTTTCCTTCATTCAAGACATTGTAGGTCTGTGAACTGGCTCGATACTGGGAATTCAGCGATGGGCTATGTGACTCTTTTTATGATTCAAATTAGACTTGTGTTCACTTGACCTACAACTCTTCTGCTTATACAAATGAAGTAAAAATTTAATAGACACTATGACCAACTAGCCAATACCACAAATCTTTGCAAGTCAGAATATTCTGATTATTGATTTGTTCTGTCATGTATTTTGGTAACCGTGCACACCTGTCTTTAGCAATTTAGTGCAGCCACTTGGCTCCTGCAACCCTGGGATCCAGTTATCCCCATTGCATTTAGGTTTCCCAATTCAAGGGCATCAGTGCAATTTATGACCTATAGAGAAGAGTAAATAAAAAAGTTGTACAACTAAGAGCTCCTTTTAGTAAAAGATAATTTGAAAATTAAGCTTTTATTATGTTGTATTTTAAGATTTTGAATAGGACATCAAAAGGAAGTAATATTTTATATGATATTCTATATGGTAATCAAAAATTTCTATAATAACATAAAACTTAATATTTAAATTTTTTTTTTCCTTCTTTGAAATTTTGTAATTTAAGCTTGATTAAAACAATGCAAAATTTGGTGTTATTTACAATAATATTGCTATTTTATACAAAAGTCTTAAGTGATATTAAAGATGTGGAATTCATGTAAGGAGAAAACTAAAATTAGAATTTATTTTATATATTAAATCTCTCTCTGTGATTCCATATCAATGTTGGAAAATTTACAAAAGTCAATAGCAGTTTAAAAATAGCAAAATGTTTTAAAGTAAGAAAATCACTTGAAATTTTTCCTTAAGAATACTTTTTTGGTTTTGAAATATTAAGCATATCTTGTCATGAAATATTTAAATCATCAGTATATAACATATTGATACCCATGTAAAATATTCATAAATGTTTATATATATGCATATACAACTAAAATATATATGTAATTATGTAAACTTTGCAGATTCCATGAAGAAATCCTTTTTAATTTGTTTTCTTAGGATTTGTGCATATGCTTCAGGAATTCTGAAAAAATCTTTATACTTTGTATACAAATACTTCTGTTCATTTTTTTTTCTTTTCGAGACAGTCATTAATTTCATCAGTTTGCTATTACCTATTACCAAATAAAGTTCTAAACCATTATTTATAACATAGATATTCTAATTTTTCATATCTCAAACTGGATTAATGAAATCAGTTTGGATTTGTTTTTATTACCTACTTCCATAAGGTGCTCTTCTTTATTCTAAATTGTTTTTTGCCCAAAGGGCCATGGGCTTGTTTGGGGTGTGATATTTAGCGTATGTATTTATCCACGCAGTTTTAAGCCATGTAAACAAACAGATCGGGAGTGTTAAAGGCCAGAGTCAGAAAGAATTTGGCACTGAAACACATAAAATGACTGTTGAAAAGCAGGACCCTGTATCCTCTGAGTCCATATTTTTGTAGCCTTTAATTATTTCATATGGTTAGTAGGAATGGTTTACATGCTAGAATATCATTCTTTACAGCTGGAAAAAATAAAAACCCTCAAAATTACAGTATATTTAAAGTTGCATATATTTAATGCATGATAATAGTAGCATTGTTGATTAAAAGCAAACAAATCGTTTCTGCTTATAACCATTATTTGAAACCATCTTAATTCTCATGCGCATTGGCAGTGGGGTATGTTATTATCCTTACGCAGGGCAGAGACCTTTTCAGTACTTATAAATCTAAGAGAGCTAATGCCAGAGTGATATTTCACAAAATGTGCTGCCTTGAGGGAGTTTGACCATATTTCATTTTCAGTAGCAACACTGAGTATTCTAATCACAAACACTCCCAAACCACTATCAAGGTATTCTGTCATCCATTTTCATTAGCAGTTTGTCTGCCTCTATTCCTTGGTCTTCACACTTTCCTCTACTCTCTTTCTCTGTCTCATCACAAACAGTAGCAGATATTAGCTTACTTACAAGTTTCATAAAAATCCACCTAGAATATCACTAATCCAAACGATTTCAGGAGAGATGATGGATATCAGTAGGATTTGAGCAACTCCTACCTTTATAAATGATAGTAACATAACAAATGTTTTCTTAATATATTTGTGTTTTTCATATCTAAGACGATGTAGGTGTCTGTTCTGCTTTGCCTGATAAAATGGTGAATTTTACTACACGGCAAATCAGATATACTGCACGATGAAATGTTAGAACTGATAAATGTATTTGATAATAATATTAAAGAGAATATTGCTCTAGGTTTGTTTTTCCCAAATATGTGGTAATCATAGACATGATTTATTTATAAATAATAATGCATTAGTAGTATTTATTTATAAATAATGCATTAGTAGTCTCTTCTGATCTTGATGAAATGTATGCAAATACTATCTCCTTTTCTATTTAATGTAAAATAATTGATTCATTCTTATGTGGGGAGAATATATGTTTCTTCTATAAATATGTAAGGAGAAACTTTCCTTTAGGTATTCCTTTTACTATGTACCATGAGTTTATACTTTTAAGATTATCATTCTCATTTAGTTGTGGACATGTTATAATTACTATTACTCTGACTCTGAATATTGAGAATTAAGATACATAGAATATATTCTTTTTACTTAATGAGACTTACTTTATAAAATATATCGCTCTTCATAAATATCCCTTATGTATTTAATTTAAAAAAGTATACTTTGCAGTTGTTAGCAGCAGTGGTCTACAAGCATCAGCAGTGGCAAGGTATCTATTGTGTGGCTAAAATCTATTATTTGCCAATTTGTATGGGGTGGCATGCTGTATATGCATTTTATTTTTTTGGTTTCTGTTAGTTTATTTAATATTTGACCTTAATAAAAGGTATTACAGTAAGAAAGTAAAGATAGAAGTCAATTTCTATTGGATTGAGGAGGAAAATAAGAAGAAACATTAATGAAATTTAAGAAGGAAAAGGAAATCTACACTTATTTTTTTCAGATACAAATTTTGATTTTTTTTGCTCATAATTTCCAATAAAATTACAAATATTCAAATATCTTAGCTTTATTAAAATTTTGTGACCTCCACCCCCCCAAATGTAAACTCAAATGTACAAAAACAGAAATACACACTTTTTTTTTTTTTTTTTTTTGACGGTACGCGGGCCTCTCACTGTTGTGGCCTCTCCCATTGCAGAGCACAGGCTCCGGACGCACAGGCTCACCGGCCATGGCTCACGGGCCTAGCTGCTTCGCGGCATGTGGGATCTTCCCTGACCGGGGCATGAACCCGTGTCCCCTACATCGGCAGGCGGACTCTCAACCACTGCGCCACCAGGGAAGCCCAGAAATACACACATTTTGTATTGTTTCTCTGAATATACCCAATGATAACAATTTGCTAATGATATTAATTAATGGATTGCAAGTAATATATGAAGAAAATTTACAAAAGGATCTTGCTCCTTTCTTAGGGAAATTCAATCATGACTTAAATTTAAATTTAACCCTCATTCTTGAATTTTTTACAATTACTCATATAAATCTATACATGGTATTCTCCATTATAGGTGTAATCTTACAGAACAAATATTATATTTATCAGAATATAAACTGATAGGTGAGTAAAGGTTATATAGTTATTGAAAGAGAAAAATCCATATACTTCTCATAACACTGTTTTTGAGACAATGAAGTTTTTTGGTTTGTATTACCTCGGTGGGTAATATTTGTAAGTTTCATAGAGTCAATTTTATCTTTGGGCCATAAGAAGATTTGACGGTGTTGGTCTAAATAATAAAATAGACATCTGATAAGAAATATGAAGAGTAAAATTTACACATATTTCTAGAATAGCTCTTTGAAATGTTAAGCATTTTTGCCTTAAGAAATATTTTTAGAAGCCTAGAAGTAATAACATAAATAAAGTCTAGTACTCTCTGTTTCATCCTTTTTTGTTATGCTGCCACTCTATTATCAATGTATACATAACTCTTGCTTTATATAAGTTATCTCCTATTCTTACTCAAAATATTACTTGCCACCTTAGTTTTAAATGCCAGCATTTTGATATTTGTACAATATTGCAATATGACTTTTTCCATCCCAAGAATAAAGCTCAAATTTATCTGAAGATTGAAAAACAAGCAAGCAAACAAAACTTGGGCATGTTTTTCAACTGAAAATTAATGATTAAATATCTCTAAGCATTGTCAAAATATTGATTTAATTTGAAAGAGTTTTCTCAGTTGTTTTATAAATGTAATGTTCTCCTTAAGTTTTACAGTCTTCATAACAACTCTGAAAGAAATATGCTGTAAGTATGATCCATCTTTTAGAAGGAGAGATTAAGATACTTAAATCAATTTACTGAAACGGTAACTTGATGTTTCCCTAAGTATCATAATTTTAAGTGTATATTTTAGTTTCTATATTTTGTGCTTTGGTTTAGGGCTCCTTTTTAAAATATTAATGTATGGAATTAAAATAAAAGCTTTTAGCATAATTGCCTCAATCCCTTATTGAGTCTGCATAATGTCTTTATTTAAGAACATAGATTTTTTAGGCCAATGGGCTGTTTCAAACTGCAGCTTAGGCACTTACTAGGTGTGTGATATTAAGCACTTTATCCTACTTCTCAGTGCGTGAGCTTTTATTAATCTGCAAATAAGGTTATTCAGAATGTGAATGTGAACTGAAAGGTTTAATTCACAGGGACTTTTGTGAAGTAATCACTTAGAACTAGTTTAGAAGTAACTTGTAAATCACTAGTGTTTCATAAAGTGCCAGTAATCATAAACTATTTTTACTATAAGTCCAGAGGTTTGGTTCTTCTTTTACAGATATAATGGATATTATTTATCCACTTTTAAAATAAAATAATAAAAATAAAAGGGACAAAATAGAGAACTGAATGGTACTTTTCTTTAATGTCATATGTGAAATGATACTCAGGAATCTTTTTGCTTCCCTCTCTGATTGCAACAGTTTAAAATTGGCATTGCAGCTTATATATATATATATATATATATATATATATATATATATACACGTGTATATATACACACCCATGAGGACAATGTGATTGTCCACTGGTGAAACCAAAATATATAGGAGAATACGAAAGAAGTGATCAGAGTAAACATAATGATTTAAAATGCATGTATTTGGAAAGGTAAAACAACAGAGTATTTGAATTGAAATTGGGTGCTACTAAATAATATCAGCATAATATATTTAATAAGCAAAGTTCTTGTTTATCAATCTTAAAAGGAAAATTTAGAGCATCTTCTGAAGTCACTATATTTCTAAGGATGTAAAGCAAAATGACAGGGTGAAATGATATCCGCCCAGAACTCTCACTGAATTCTCATACACATAATTATAGAAAATGGTCAAAAATATAAAAATAGCACAAGATCTCCAGTAACACTGACAGCTAAGAAAGGGTGCTACTCATTTTAGAGAAATTTCAGGGATTTCTCTCTCATACAGTTCAGATAGGACAAGAATTTACAAGCTAGTTTCAGGATTAACTTATCATATTAAAGGATCCCTTCATTATTTTCATGGAAAATAACTTTGGAAAACTCAATGAACAACCTTTAATTTGAAGAGACAGAACGCATGGAAAAAAGCATGAGCAATGGTGAAAATAGCAAGTGTACATGTTGATGATGTAAATCAGTAACATAATTTACATTGGAGCTGCAGATTATACAGATGGCAGTCTGTGTCAAGGTATGGTTTGTGTGTGTGTGTGTGTGTGTGTTTGTGTGTGTGTGTGTGTGTATGTGTGTGTTGGGGGAGCAGGGATAAAGGTGAGGAAACAGCTTGTTCATAACATAATGCATCTAGAAATATCCTCTAAATATAGGCAAGGATCAGGCACAAATAGTAATTGGAAGCCAGACTAAATGCAAATTCTAATGAACACTGCATCCCATCTCAAAAGAAACAGTCAAGCATCAGAGAGAAGAAAATCCACTTCTGGGACTGCTCATAGTTCTGACTGTCTTCCTCTTCATAATGGGCTATGGAATTAATAAATGTACAATGTTAAATTATGTTAAATAGCCCCCTCAAGCTTAAATTATGACGAAGCTTAAATAAGAGACAGTTAAGACAGTAAATTAAATTTCTTCATGTAATTGTTTTGCCCTTAATACTTGCATCCTCCAACTGTCCCCCCCCGCAAAAAAAAAACAACAACAAACAAACACAAAAAAAAAACACGAATCAAAAACAACAAAAAAGAAACAGAGGATACTGAAGCGGAGCACAGAGATATCACCTGCTCAGATATGTATTTTGTAACCATCTAACTGATAAGGGTATGGAATTTTGAAAATTCTCAGTAATTTCTTCCAATATGAGAAAGAAAGCAAATTTATATGCCATATTTTGTTCCTACTTTATCATGGAATTTAGGAAAGACAGATTAAATGAGCAATGAGTTTGACTTTCCTTGGGACAGCAATAAAGCAGGAAGGATCTATAATAACTAGAAGAAAAATGTCCAATTCTCAGAGGCTACTCCTCAACAGAAATGGTAAGTTGCCACACCTCCAGAGTTGAAAAGTCACCAAAATCTCAGAAGCAAGAGAAAAGTCTGGGTGTTCTAACTACCTTTCTAATAAAGCACATGCACTATCTCAGTCATGATGTTCACTATCTTACTTAGAAAAAACACACACACACACACACACACACACACACACACACACACCCCTTCTTCAACACAAAATATCCAGTCCTCACTATATAACTCAGCAAGAAAAACAAAAGCCTTACAGCTTCTATCAGCCTATATTAGTTTGCTAGGGCTACCGTAACAAAGTAGTACAATCTGGGTAACTTAAAAAGATAAATTTACTGCTTATAGTTTTGGAGGCTAGAAGTCTGAGATAAAGTTGTTGGCAGGTCAACGCTCCCTCTGAAGGCGTTAGTAAAGGATCTGTTCCAGACCTCTCTCTAGCTTCTAGTAGTTCCTTAGCTTGTGGATGCATAACTCCAATCTTTACATGGCATTCTCCTTCTATGTGTTTGTCTCTGTGTCCAAATTTTCTCGATTTATAAAGAGTCATACTGGACTAGGGCCCACCCTAATGACCGCAAGTTAACCTGATCATCTACAAATACACTACTTCCAAATAAGGTCACATTCTGATGAACTGGGGTTAGTACTCAAATATATTAAATTTGGAAGACAGAACTGAACCCATAGCACTGTCCAAGCATGAGCAAATGGAAACAATAGCAGGGTAATTGTACAAGTACAGTACAATAAATTTAGGAAAAATCAGACTTTATAAAGCAAGAGACAAATTATGAAGCAGCAGTCTTTTATTTAAAGTAAGGTTTTTTTGAGGCAACAGGGGAAAAAGCCAGATAATATAAGGAAAGTAGTTAGGACATTAAAATGAAAAGCAGAAGGTTAAAAAAAATAATAAAATTAACACTGCAGAATATTGACTCTGCTGTGAAGAAAATGCTTGAAATGAAATCCAGAATGCAGAAGAAAGAGACCAAAAATTTAAAAAAGAGATTAAAAAATGAGATAACTAGAGGAATAAGAAAGCAGAAACAATATAGTAATAATGTATTCCTGTTTAAAAGATCAAAACAAGAATAGAAAAAATTTTTAATATATAAATGAAGAACACATCTGATTTATAAATGTTTAGTCTGCATATTTCATGAATTCCTCATGGTGTCCTAACAATAACGATGTAAAATAACAGTAATTTAGGTATATATTGTAAATTTAAGATTAAGACTCTTAAAATACCCAAGTAAGAAAAATAAGTTTGCTACAATATATATTAGAATTTTGGCTGTCTATAAAGTCTAAAATCCAGGAAAGAATAAAAGAAAAAGAAAACTTTACAGACAGAATTAAAGTCCTGGAATACACACAACTCCCTGATTTCATCCAACTGTTTTGTTTTCAGAGATAACCAGTATCTTAAGTTGGGTATAAAATATTTACACTCTAATTGTTATACCTTTACTACATATATTGTACTACTAAGTGATATCAAATACTGTGCATGCTTTTATATAAAGATATATCCTCTGAAACTTGCTTTTTATATTCAAAGAGTTACATGTTCATTTTCCAAAAATGTACCTCTTGAATTAGTTTATTTTTTGCCCTCTTAACTATTAGCTACCTCTCCCCATACCTTCCATAGTAATTAAGGTAACTCAAAGGTCACACTATACCTTTGGTCGGACATTCTCTTCCTAGCATATTCTCCATATCATTTCTAGGTACACTGTCCAATATAGCTAACTAGAGATTTTTATATTATGAAAGTAAATAAAAGTATTAAATATCTCAAATAACATAATGCTAATGATGGATCAAGTTGAAATACAAACTTCCATCTCTAGTAAAGGCTAAAAGGAATACTTATGCCTCAATAACAGACACCTTCCAATTAATTATACCAGACATTAAAGTCCAAAATATTGTCTCCTCTGTTTTATTCAATTTTAACAAGATGGAAATTGGAGAGGACCTAGGTCCCTTCAGCAGAAGCAGTATTCAGGAAATGGTGTCGCCTCTGTAGGACTTTCTAAATTTGAATTAACCCAACACCACGTCTCTTAAATGTCACTAATTGAAGATTCAAAGTCAAATTAAAGTTTCCCCTAATCAACTTCATGTCAAACACATTTCAAAATGAAACAATCTTCAGCATATAAACAACTATGTTATGAAAATATAATTTCCAGAGCCCAACATATGATGCAATCTAGACCTGCATTCTCACCAATTGCCAAGCCTTTGTGTTGTTTGGAAGAATTAGAATAGATACACAAAACAAGAGATCATATATAAAATTTATATTATAAAATATTATGAGATATGTTTCCTACGTCCCTATAAAAGCCCACTTTAGGATTCTTAGCCTCCTTCAAAGAGTGGCATTTGAGAACTTCTGTTAATTGGATGAAATAAAACAATTTGGGGTAACGGCATAACTTTATCTCTAACCCTTATTGAGTTGCCTTTGTGTTTCTTACACGAATTTTTAAACTCTTAATTTTTAATTTCCTTTTAATTATTTTGTTCCTGTCAACAAAGTCCTAAATTGAACGTGGGCTGTCTTTTGACATGTCTTCTGCTCTCTTTTGACCACAGTCTATAGGAGAAAATACCCAAGTACAGTACGATTTGACTGTTCTTGCAAATTTTTATCCTTTGAAAGCCTGCTTTCATCTTTTTGTTGTCATAGTTGCTGCCTAGTAATTTGTTAGGCTAGTGAATTACCCACTGCCCCACTTTATATCTCAGGTAGAGAATCAACACTGTGTCACTAAACTGAAGTTGGTTCTGCTCTCTGGGAGGAATTCTCTTCTTCATTGTTTTCTTGGATCTTGACTCCACTGTTCAAGTGGTTTTTCTTATCTATTATTCTCCCTGACAACGTCTTAGGCAGGTGCTGAAGTATATAAAACACTCATGGACCACTTCTTGTTGCTACATGTATGGAGGTCTACAAATTTTTTTAAAGGTTTATATAAAACACTCATAATCTATGACAATGTAATTGCTTCAAAAACTTAATAGCCTTCTGATCCATTTTCTTTCATTCAGTTCCATATGTCAGTAACAACAACATTTATTTTTTGACATAATTCTCAGGACTGACACATTTCTTTCCTTACTTAGCCCCATGGTTTTCTTCTAAATTAACACTGGCTATCTTGAGGCCATCAGAGTTTAAGGAAAGGCTAATCAATCAGCTTAGGATAAGATTAATAGTTATATTGTCTGACCTTAAAGTAATGCAGGAGACAGTTTTACAAAATATTGCACTACTGCTTAAAATGTGATTTGATTTTCAGTGTCCAATACAATTCCATGACACTACTCTCTAGGACAACACATATTTTAGGTGCTTCATAAAATCAGTAGCTCATTTCTGGAACTCATTTTTATGTCAGTCAGCTTAGGCTAAGTCATAATGTTTTAGGTTCCCAAAATATGAATGGTTTTTAATAACACAGGTTTATATATCACATGCTTTTCTAATATCTTGTCGAACAGCTAGTAGTAAGCAAAAATACAACGAAAATTCATACCCGAATTCTTCCCATAGAGGTATAGACACAGTATGTTTGTGATAGATAGCAATTACATCCAGAATCAATGTGTGTATCAATTATTTTTTGCCACCTTATCACATAATTCTCTCGTCTTCTTGCTTTCAATATCACTTTCATTGTTTGCTTGCAATAACTACTAAGCAAGTGCCAAATATTTTAGGATATTTTATATGGCAGAACACAAATTTTGATACCAATTTTGGTGTTAGTTGAAGTAGTGATAGCTCCTGTATCACAAAAAGCTCCAAAATATTGACAGAACAAATCAGAAGTATATGCCTCTCACTTGTGTGGCATGGTGGGCATCCTTCCACATTTGATTCAGGGATAAGACTCTTTCCATCTTGTAGCTCCTCCATATTTGACACATTGGCTTCTAGGATTGCCATGGAAGAGAGGAGTACACCCATTTTTTAAACTACAATTTCCAATAAATAACAGATCACTTTTACTAACATTCTATTACTGAGATCTAACCACATGCCACAACTATTGCAAAGGTGACAAACCAAAGGTGGTTTCTGCTATCTGACAGCAAACCAAATTGAGAAAGAACTAGATCGTTTTGAATCTGTAATGGATGGACAGTAGCTATCTCTGATATACAAAAGAAAATTATACACCAGTTGATCTATTGGTGTTTATATTCATATTTATATTATTGACTGATTAAACTTCATTTCAAGGTAATGTAAATTCATTTAAAGTTTTCTACATTCAGGACTATGTTTTTTTTCCATGGAAGGTAAGGAGGAGCACCTTTTAACCTCTATACCCACCAATGGACTATATTTTCTCCTTTTCTTTGGATTTGAGCATAATATTCCACTTATCTAATTATCTTTATCTTTCTGTTATCTAAAATCCTCTTCTACTCCCAACCATACCCACACACTCCTCTTCCACAAACACAAATTGTTTCTTTATTTGTCTTAATTCTAATCAATTTTCAGTATTCAGCTTAGGATGTCATTTGTTTTACAGGATTCTAACCTTTAATACCAAAATTTCATTTAGGGGCCTTATCATACATCTCTATAAATATATGGGATATTGCCAATTTTAATTATCATGCTCAATTATAATGATGTATACTGTTGTTTAATTCTCTCACTAGAATGTAACTAACTTAAGGGCAATGGCAGTGTTGGTTTACCTTTGTAGACTTCACAGATCATAAGGCATGTTGGTTAAGTAGGCAAATGCAATGTGAAGTGCACTTTAAGAATAATAAAAATGTAGAGATGAAAAGCAGTGTTTTAACATAATTCCTTTTAGAGGTAGTACTGTATGAGATTTCAAAAGAAATATATTAACACGATACCCTGTTTGTATAGAAAGATCTAATAATTATTCCCCAAAAATAGCACTTAGTTTTCCTACAAGGGGATTAAATAATATTAATTTTTTGTTTGTTTGTTTTTTTGTTTAACTGAATGGAGTGAGCAAGATTGATTCAACAGAGAATAAGATGAACAATGGCATTTCTGTTTACAATTGCGCTTTGCATCTCTACTAAATTTTTGGTGAAAAAAATGTATGTAGGGACTTCCCTGGTGGCACAGTGGTTAAGCATCTGCCTGCAAATGCAGGGGACATGGGTTTGATTCCTGGTCTGGGATGATCCCACATGCCACAGGGCAACTAAGTCCATGTGCACCACAACTACTGAGTCTGCACTCTAGAGCCCACAAACCACAACTACTGAAGCCCACACACCTACAGCCCATGCTGCGCAACAAGACAAGCTACTGCAATGAGAAACCCGCACACCACAACTGAGTAGCCTCCGCTTGCCACACTAGAGAAAGCCTGCGCGTAGCAACAAAGACCTAATGCAGCCAAAACTAAATTAATTAATTAATTAATTATTTAAAATGTATGTAAAGAATGCTGTGATGAACAACATCCATTTTGCAACTTATGGTGCTCACATGTCTAATCATCGTGTAACTATTACGTGAATCTAAAAAGGTATAAAACTTCTATAAACATTTGAAACTGTTAATTCCATTTTGAAAACTGTTCTTAAAGAGAAATGAAATATATCTCCCATAGCCACAGAGATACAGACCCTGGAAAGAGATAATACCAGAAAATTTTCAAGGAGATATACCAGGTTCAGTGTGTGTGTGTGTGTGTGTGTGTGTGTGTGTGTGTGTGTGCATGTAATTTCTTCCAAATAGGAAAAAATAAATTTTTCTTGACAGTGAATGTTTACAAATTCCATTCATTTGCTACCCGTATAACTAGATAGCTCAATAAGCAATTCTAGCAAATTATAACATTTTAAATAATCTCATTTAAATGAGAATGAAACTTTCACTGAGATCAAAACTTGCTAAAACAATAGCAAAATGTTCAAGGGTAGTCTCCCTCATAAATGCTAGACAATAGTAGTTAATATTCACCTTAGTGTCAATCTTGAATAACTTTTAGTAATAGGTAAAATTCAAGATATTTTAAATTTAATATTTTATCCATTAGCTCAGTAAAGTTTATTTATTTAAAAAGGTTTTAGAACTTCCTCCATTTATTGAGCACTTTGTGACAAATTATTCACATACAGATTTTGATAACAGTTGTTTTCTGTCCCTTATGGAAATAAGGAAATTTAGGTGTAGAGTTTAAAGCAAGTTCACAGAATAATTCAGCTAGTAAGTTGAAGAGCCTACATTTTAATAAAGGTTTTCCTAACATTAATACATTATTTTCCTCACTATACCATGTTTCAGTACAAAATATATTTAACTAAATTACAATTGCATAAGACAGTATAATTTGGAAGCATAATGAAGTCCTCTCAGTAAATTTTATGTTAGTTATTCTTACAAAATTTTTTGAAAAAAATAGATTTTCATATATCATTATAACTTAATGCTCTTTAAAAAGCAGTAAATTGTTCAGATATTTCTGTCTTATAAATTAGCAACTGTCAGGTACTTCTTATCACAAGGAATTATAAAGAAATACTAAAACAGTTCAAAGTCCTCTAAATTTCAAGAGATTTAACATTCTCATTTCTCTCATTGGCAATATATTTAAAATAGAACAATGAAAGTGAAGCAAGTCTCATTAGCTTCAGGAAGGTAGAGAATTGTTATGTTCTATTCTAGTTCTTTGTAGTACTACACATACTTATTGAAATAAGAGATGGGCAGAATTACTTTATTAAATATGAACAGAGCAAGTGAAGAAAATAGAGTACTGCATGTTGAAACAAAAGACTTGATTTGACAATATAAATGGTGTTTCAACTAGACAAGTGAAACTTAGAAATATAAAACTGCATGTGACTAAAAACTTCTACAAAAGGTCTTTTAGGTTTTATCCCTCTATTGAATTCAGAATAGACTTTTGCTCTGGAACTTCCTCAAAAAGATATTAAAATCTTTTAAACCAGTACTTGTGCTCCTCCAAAGGTTTTATGGTTTGGTCATTGTAAAATATCCATTAAACCAGGAATCATGTTAGGAGCTAACATGCACACTCATCTTGACAATTCTGACACACATTTGCTTGAGAACACTTTATCTGTAAATCTATAAGAATATCACTACTGTTCATTCTAAGTCTTATATTTTATATTCACTGACCCTTCTAAATTTTCCAAGTCTTATTATTATCTCTATTTTCATAAATTTTATTCACTCTTTCATAGTTAAATTAATCTATATTCATGTTCTCAACTGGAATGATTGTATGCACATGAATTACATATTTCTTCAACTTAGAACTTGTTCATATCTTCAGATCCATATATCCAACATCCTTTAATACAATTTCTATTCTGATATTCTATAAGATCTACGAACTCAATGTCTCAAAATTTAACTCCTCATCTTCCTCCATCAAATCCCCTCTTTCTCCATAATCCCACCATCAGTGAACGGAATCACAATTCAGAGTACTTCAAACCTGAAATCATTTCTCAATTTATTTTTAGCACCCTTTTATTCAATCTGCAACCAAGTTTTATTGAATATTGCCATTGATCTCTTGCCTTAATCCTTGTACTTTTCTGGTTCTCAGGACTGAATGGCATTTATCACAGACCCCTGCACTCTTCAAATATGTGTATGATCAATCAAATCCAAGAAACTCATCTTGAAAGTTTAATTCCTGGACCTATTTCTAGTATCAATTACTCAATCAATTAGGGTACTGCAATGAAAGACTTTGCATATTCAAGTTGGGTGATTTTAATAATGAGGCCATTCACAAAATTATAGATAGATATAGGGAGACAAACAAACAAAAATCAATAGCATAGCCACCCCAAAAACAGAAAGAGAAGATGTCATTACTTTTCCTATGTTTAAGAAGAGGGAAAATAAAGGAGAATCAGAATCTGGACAATGAGAGTTTTCTGTTAAAAATTTCCTGACGAGAACTGTGACTTCTGGTTGAGGAAGGCAGCCAAGTCACTGAGGCTCCCGAGAAAGGAAGTGTAAGGAATGAACACTTCTGCTTTGCTTCCTATTGGCTGAAGCATAAATTACATAATAAAGAAGCCCATTGATTCAAATCAGATTCCCAGGCCACACAAAATGATAAAGCAGGATAAAAGTTATATGAAGGGGTTCACAGATGATCAATACAATCTTCTATTCCCATGGGAGAGAGCTTTCATCACACTTTCCAGTAGAACTTCAAAATTGCTATACCAGACTCCACTTCTTCCCTTTACACAAAGGGGAAATGCATCCTTATTTTCCCATTATTTTCTGCTTCACTGTTGTATATTAAGCCTTACTGAAGGTGGAGACAAATAACTTGCTTTAATTCTTAGGTTGTCAAAGTACAAAAAGCCACATGTAGAGTAATGGAAAGGACAGAATATCACCAAGAACTCTTGAATGCTTACTGAATATGACTTTAGGTTGTCTCCTTTAGGAACAGAATGACAGCATTCTACCTTTGAGAATAAGAGTGATATGGGTTTCACTTTGTTTTAATTTTTATTATTAAAATGATATTGGTATATTAATTTAGGTTTTTGAAGAGTTTCTGAGATCAGGCTTCTAATTTAAACTAGCAATTCTTATAGTTAGTTCTTAATATACAATAAAGTGACTTCAAGTAAGAGAAAGAACATAATTTAGTCAGTGGTTTTGTGAGAACTGAAAAGTACTTTGAAAAAAAAACAGAAAACAATCTATACTTGACAATACAATAAAATATATGTGCAGAAAGATTTAAAAGTTAAACATTTAAACAAATTTACAGAAAACCTAGAAGAAAATGGATATTGTACCTGTATGGCGATAATAGGTATAAATAAATATATTTTTTCTATAAAAATTGAAAGCAAAAATCTATCTGTAAAATAGTTGACTAAAATATGACCCACATAGATATAATTATATTTTAAAAGAATGTGTTTAAACATATGTAATAAACTACAAAAGAATATGACAAAATTTTAACATAGGTGGGAATGCAAATTTTACACTAATTCATGACAACTGATATTTACTCTTACAAAGACAAACGAAAAGAGTATATACTTGCCAATTCCCTGTAACCAACAAATCTTTTTTTCATAATAACCTCTCACTATTGGTAAGATTACGGGAAGTTGGCAGTTAATATAGTGCTAGAAGCAATGTAAATTACTATTTTATCCCTTTGATCAACCAGTGTGTCAAAATAACTCAAAAGTCAAAAAATGCTAATTTTCTCCCAACCTCAGAGAGGTAAGAATTTATAGTAGCAAAATAATTTACCACAGGAAAAAATATTTGCAAGACAGTTCATAATTCTCTGTTAGAATAATATTGAAAATAATCTAAATGCGGGACAAGAAAATGATGCTTGTTACCATAAGGCATCACTACATTTAAATATCTTTTTATTCAAAATATAATTATGAAGATTATATGTGCAACATGGAATATGCTATTATACAATAGCAACAATTGTTTATATAATATTGATTAACTATACTATAAAATTGAGCAATGAATTTTGAGCTGAATGAAAACAGAAGCATCCAGTGTTGAATGAAAAAAATTGATTATGTTTTTTTTTTATTTGAGATATTTTACAAAAAAAAAATGTTCCTTAGTTCTCTTTTCTGTACTAGTTACCTACTTCAACAATCCATAGGTTTTCACAGGAACTGAACAATATGGGAAATGCACAAAGAATAGCATGTTAGGGAAGGAGAAAAAATATTGCACATTGAAGTTATGTGGATAAATGCACCACATTTCTCTAGTACTTTCCCTTTTTTGTGTATTTACCTCTAATGTTCTATATACACTCTTTTGTAAATCCTACCTTCTGAAATGTAGCCATGTTCTCCATTTAATTTGCAGCTCTTTGTAGAAAAAGGATCTGCCAACAATAAAGACTGCAGCCTAAACAGAGGAAAAATAAATCAATTTTAGCTATATTTTCAAAAGCAGCAGGTACAATCTTTTATAAATTACTATGATCCAAGACAGTAAACCATGTAATAACAGAAACAACCAGCAATTTTGGTCAGGGAATATCTTTTAAAATACAAAGCTGTGTGAACTCAGTATTTTTATTTGATGGCCAATGAAAGTTCTATTTCTTCCACTTATTGTTGTTGTTTCTTCATTATTGATTGTTTCAGAGGTGTCATGCCAGTTAGTGTTCTATGTATTTGGATTGTTATTCTTTCATAAATGTATCTTTCATAAACTCAGCATATATTGTGACAGCTATGTGCTACTCATTTCAATGAACATATATTATTTTGAACTTTAGTGGTCATATTAGTGAAAAACACACTTCATACTGCTTAATGATTTGGGATAATTATTAAAATCCTCTTTTCATAATTAATGAAATGCAGACATTCCTGACATCTACAAGAGAAACTTTGTTAACTTTTCTTTTTCCTACTTAAGTTGAAAAATAGGCTCATTTGTGGTCCCATAATGCCACTCTTATAAGGGAGAGGGATTTCTTAATATTTCTATTTTATTGACCCTATTTGCAGGATGCTCAATACTCTTGTCATTAAGGAAAAACATATTCATTTAACTACGAAGAGTGAACATATTACAAGGTAGTTTCTGCCAATATCTTTAGGGTTTGATTCAATTCAGAGTCTTATGAGGCAGTCATGGGGAAAGGCTGTCACATCAGCCCTACTGGAAAAATATTAAACAGTTTACTCCATTCTATCAATCGGACAATCAGTACAGTCCATGTGTTCACAAATATCTTTCAACAGACCTGATACATTTTCTAATGCTCCCTCATTGAAGAAAAAGTTATTTATGTTAGGCCTTCTTTTTATACAAATACTTCAATTACATTAAGTTTTGATCAGCCCTGATCATTTTGTTATATATTTATTTGCAACACCCATTTGCAATTTCCTGTGAATAAGTTAACTTGGAGCAGAGCACTGAGAAATTAATAGCAATTATACTTCAAATTTGTGCAATACTTCACAATTTTCAAATCACTTGAACAAATCTATATCATTAGAAAATTACATCACATCTGTTAACCCATTTCCCAGACAAATAAGTTGTATTTGCCTAACATAATATATTATTACTAATGACAAGCAGAGCCAGAGTTGTAATGCTACTCTTCTGTTTCAACACAGGTAATATGTCTGAGATATATACAGCCTGCTAGAGATGCTAGAATAGAGGAAGTGGTGAGATAATTTTTAATAGAAACCAGAGCTTGAATAAAGCAACTATAGTTAAAAGCAATATTTATGATTTGTAACAGTTAGTGATAATGAGAGAACCAAGTGTCTGAGGTTAAATAAGTACTTTGGGCCTCTTACTGTTGTGGCCTCTCCCGTTGCGGAGCACAGGCTGGGGACGCGCAGGCTCAGCGGCCATGGCTCTCGGGCCCAGCCGCTCCGCGGCATGTGGAATCTTCCTGGACCGGGGCACGAACCCACATCCCCTGCATCGGCAGGCGGACTCTCAACCACTGTGCCACCAGGGAAGCCCAAATAAGTACTTTTTTAGTAAGTCTTTTGTTGGTTACTGTCAGGCCCAAGTTCATGAACAGGTTACCCCCTCCTTTAATCACACTCATAACTTCCTATATTTGCCTCACTGCAATTGTCCTTTTAAAAATCTATTTGCATAGGTATTTGATTAAAGTTTTACTAATCAAACAGATTTCAAACTTGAGGGCAAAGATAATCACTGTTTTACTGACCATTTTATTCCTAGCACATGATATATTTTATGAATGTTAGGTGAACATCAAAACTTATGTTGAATGAATTAATCAATAAGCAATAAATAAATGTTATGAGACTGCTATTATCCTCATTTTATTTTTTATTTCTATTAATAGAAATATACTCTAATTTATAAGAACAACGAAAGAAACTGAAGTTTTCCTAGAATACACAGTGTTATGCAAACTGCAGAGACCAGCATACCAACAATACTTCCTAAATGACTCTATAAATTACAGAGCTAATAATAATTCTCATGTTAAGTCCAAATTCTATTTCAAATTTACTTAGCTGTAAATAACTTAACTGGAGGATTTTTCTCCTGTTTACCTATGTTTGCTTTCCATAATCCTATTCTCTTCTCATCAATCACTTTCAAGTATTCTGTGCACTTTTAACTTAATTATTTACTTAAAGGATGAATATTAAGTACTTGATACAATGTGCTGGTTACTCTGCTAAAACTTGGATGTACAATTTGTTTTGATTTTGTATCTCAAAGTGAACCCCTATATCTGACAATCTGTATTATTATTAATTATTACTATTATATTATTATTAGTGCTGCTGTAACTAATTACCACAAATTTCGTAGATTAAAACAACACAAATTTATTGCCTTAACAGTTTTTTAGATCAAAAGTCCTACATTAATGTCACTGGGTTAAAATCAAGATTTCATCAAGGTTCCATTTCTTTCTGAATGTTTTACAGGATAAAGCACACCTTGCTTTTTCCAGCTTCTAAAAACTATCATCATTCCTTGACTCCACCTTCAAAGACAGCAAAAGAACAAATTTTTCTCATGTCACATCTCTCTGACCTATACTTCTGCCATTTTCTTTTCCTCTTAAGGACTCATGTGATTAGACTGAGCCCATTCTAATAATCTAGGATAATATCCTCATCTTAATGTCCTTAATTTTAATCACAACTACATATTATCTTTTGCCATATAAGGTAACATATTCACAGTTCCAGGGATTAGGAAGTAGACATGTTTGAGGGGACATTATTCTGCCCATCAAACAACCCATCCTTGATTGTCAGGGGTAATCTGCCAGGCATTAGGTATCTGAAAGATTTTTTTTTTTTCCTTTCAAAGGCAACCATATCTGCATCACAAATCCTGATAGTAGAATCAGTTGGGTTTCCGTTAAAATTCCAACTACCTGTACCCTAACCCTGTTTATTGAATCAGTTTCTGAAGGTTGTGTCTCAAGGGATGGAAAATTTACCAATTCACCAAGTTCAGTAACAGAAGTTCTTGAAATCTGAGTCCTAGGATTCAAATCTGTTATTTTCTATGTGTTCACTGGCACCCTTATTTAACTCTTCCCCCCGCAGGCAACCATCAGTTTTCTTCGCTTTCACTGAGGTTTTGCCCTTGGCCTTTGTTCCTCTTACTGTTTACATTCCAAACTCTTTGTTGATGATTTTATCTTCATTGAGATATTTACTTCTATGTCTAATTTAAGAGTTTTTATCATCAATTCATGTTGAATTTTGTCAATTTTTTTCCTGTATATTGAGATGTTCATATTATTCTTTTCTTTTATTCCATTAATGTGATATATCACATTGATTGATCTACAAATGTTGAACTATGCTTGAAAACTCCAGGATAAATCCTACTGGATCATAACCAATAATCCTTTTAATGTGCAGCTGAATTAGATCTGGAACTATTTTATTGAAAACGTTTGTATCTATACTCATCAGGGTTATTGGCCAGTAGTTTTCTTTCCTAGCAATGTCTTTTTGTGGTTTCAGTATCAGGATAATGTTGGTCTCAAAAAATGAGTTTGGAAACGGCCCTTCTTCTTTAATTTTTTGGAAGAGTTGAGAAGAAGTGGTGTTAATTCTTCCTTAAATGTTTGGTACAATTCTCCAGTGAAGCCATCTGTATGGCAATAGGCTTTTCTTAGTTGGGAGATTGTTGATTATTGATTCAATATCCTTATTAGTAATTGGTCTATACAAATTTTCTACTTCTTCCTGATTCAGTCTTCGTAAGTTTAATATTATTAAATTTAATGTAAGAATTTTTCCATTTCTTCTACATTGTCAAGTATGTTGGTGTATAGTTGTTCAGAGTAGCCTCTTATGATGCTTTGAATTTCTGTAATACAAATTATATCTCCATTTTCACTTATAATTTTGTTAATTTGGGTCTTTCCCTTTTTCCTTCCATAGTCTAGCTAGGGGTTTGTCAATTTTGTTTATATTTTCAGAGAACCAACTCTTAGTTTGGTTAATCATTTATATTATTTTTCTGTTCTCTATTTCAGTTATTTCTGCTCTAATCTTTATTATTTCCTTTCTTCTGCTAACTTTGGGATCAGTTTGTTCTTTTTCTTCCTAGTTCCTTAAGGGTTTGGGATCTATCTTGCCTCTCAGTGTAGGTGTTTATTGCTGTGACCTTCCCTCTTGAACTGCTTTTGCTGCATCCTGTAAGCTCTGGTATATTGTGTTTCCATTTTCATTTGTTTCAAGAAATTTTCTTATTTTTCCTTTAATTTTTTCTTTGATCCATTGGTTGTTTGGGGAGTGTTGCTTCACTTCCATGTGTTCATGAATTTCCCAGTTTTCCTCTTGTTGATTTCCAGTTTTATGCCATTGTGGTCAGAGGTGATACCTGGTATGATTTCACTTTTCTTAAATTTGCTAAGACTTGTTTTCTGGCCTGACATATGTCTTATCCTAAAAAATATTCCATGTGAACTTGTGAAGAATGTGTATCCTGCTGTTGAATGAAATATTCTGGATATGTCTGTTCAGTAGATTTGATCTAAAGTGTTATTCAAATCTCCTGTTTCCTTTTTGATGCTCTGTCTGGATGATCTATCCATTGTTCACAGTGGGTTATAAAGATCCCCAACTATTATTGTATTACTGTTGAATTCTTCTTTCACCTCTGTTAGTTTTTGCTTTATATATTTAGGTGCTCCAATGTTGGTTGCATAAATATTTATAATTGTTATATCTTCTTGATGTAGTAACCCCTTTATCACTATATAATGACCTTGTCTCTTTTACCATTTTTAGTTTAAAGTCTATTTTGTCTGATATAAGTATACCTAACATGCTTTTTTTATCCTCAGTCAATGTGTGTCTTTAAGGCCAAAGAGAGTCTCTTATAGACAACATACTCTTGGATCTTGTTTTTTAACCCATTCATCCATTCCATATTTTTTAATTGGACAATTTAATCTGTTTATATTTAAAGTAATTATTGATAGGTAAGAACTTACTACTGTCATTTTGTTAATTGTTTTCTGGTTGTTTTGTAGATCTGTTGATCCTTGTTTCTTATCCTGCTGTCTTTGTTTTTGCATTTTGATGTCTTTTGATATCAGTATGCTTCTACTTCTTTATCATGGTTTTTAATGTAATTACCATAGGATTTTCCTTCGTGGTTACCATGAGACTTACATAAAATATTTTAAAATTATAACATCCCTTTTAAAACAGATAACAACTTAACTTCAATAGAATTTGCAAACTTTATATTTTTACTTGCCCTCCTCATATTTTAGGTTATTGTTACTACAATTTGCACAGTTTTTTAAATTGTGTAACCAGAAGAGGTTATTGTAGCTATGGTTATTTTTGCTACATTTTTTTTACCTTTTAAGCTAGAGTTGTAAGTGAATTATGTAACACGATTTCCATATTGCAGAATCTAACTATTACTATATTTATCATTACCAGTAAGATTTATGCTACCTTTTCAACTACCTTTTTATATTTTTATGATGTTAATTAACATCTTTTTACTTCCACTCAAAGAACTACTTTTAGCATTTCCTGTAAGATAGGTCTAATGTTAATGATCTCCCTCAGCTTTTGTTTGTTCAGGAAAGACTTTATCCCTCCTTTGTTTATGCAGGGTAGATTTGCCATTAAAATTCTTGACTGAAAGTTATTTTCTTTCAAAATTTTCAATATGCCATCTCATTCTCACCTGCCATTAAAAGTTTCTATTGAGAAATCCACCTAAAATCTTATGAGGGTTACCTTATATGTAACTTCTCTCTTTTCTCTTGCTGCTTTTAAAATTCTTTGCCTTTGACTTTTGACAATTTAATTATAATGTGGCACAATCCAGCCCTTTTTCAGTTTCAACCTATCTGAGGACCTTTGGACCTCATGGATCTGGATGTCCATTTCTCTCCCCAAGTTTGGCATGTTATAGCCATTATTGCTTTAAATACACTTTTTTGTCCCTTTCTCTTTCTCTTCTCCATCTAGAATTCCCATAATGCCAATGTTATTTCTTTTCATTGTGCCTCATAATTCCCATAGGCTTTCTTCCCTCTTTTTCACTCCTTTTTCTTTTTGTTCCTCTGACTGGGTAATTTATTATTTTTAATTAAAAAAATTTAATTCGTTGTTGAAGTATAGGTAGCATACGATATTATATTCAAGTATACAATATAGTTCAACATTTACATACATTACAAAATAATCACCACAATATGGCTAGTAACCATTCATCACTGTACAAAGTTATTACAATACGGTTGACTGTATTACCTATTCTGTACATCTGCAAGACATCTTTTTTATGACTAGAAGTTTGTATCTTTTAATCCTTGTTACCTACTTTGTCCATTCCCTAAGCTCTCTCCCCTCCGTCAACAACTTGTTCTCTGTATCTATGAGTCTGTTTCTGCTTTGTGTTTTGGTTTTTTTTACATTCATTTGTCTCACACTTTAGATTCTGCACCTGAGTGAAATCATATAGTATTTGTCTTTGTCTGACCTACTTGACTTAGCATACTGCACTCTAGATCCATCCACGTTTTTGCAAATTGCAGAATTTCATTCTTTTTATGGCTGAGTAATATTCCATTTTATATAAATACCACAACTTCTTTATCCATATATTTATTGATGGACACTTATGTTGCGTTCATATCTTGGCTATTGTAAATAATGCTATGATGAACATTGGAGTGCATATACTTCTTTGAATTAATGTCTTTGTTTTCTTTGAATAGATACTCAGAAGTGGAACTGCTGGATCATATGTTAGTTCTATTTTTAGTTTTTTAATGAATCTCCATGCTGTTTTCCATAATGGCTTCACCAATTTACATATCCACCAACACTATACAAGCGTTTCTTTGTCTTCACAACCTTGCCAACACTTGTTATTTGTTGTCTTTTTGATATTAGCCATCCTGACAGGTGTGAGGTGATATTTTACTGTGGTTTTGATTTGCATTTCCCAATAATTAGTGATGTTGAGCATCTTTTCATGTGCCTGGTGCCCACCTCTATGTCTTCTTCAGAAAAATGTCTATACAGATCCTTGGCCCATTTTTTAATCAGTTGCTTATTTTTTTATATTGAGTTGTATGAGTTCTTTACACATTTTGGATACTAAACCTTAATTGGATATATTGTTTGCAAGTATCTTTTCCCATTCAGTAGGTTGCCCTCTCATTTTGTTGATGGTTTCCTGCAGTGTGTAAAACCTTTTTAGTTTGTTTAGTTTTGCTTTTGTTGCCCTTGCCTGAGGATGCAGATCCAAAAGAATATTGCTAAGACTGATGTCAGAGACTTAACTGTCTATGCTTTCTTCTAGGAGTTTTATGGGTTCGGGTCTCACATTTAAATGTTTAATTCATTTTATTTTGTATATAGTGTAAGAAAGGAATCCAGTTTCATTCTTATGCATATAGCTGTTCAGTTTTCCCAACAACATTTATTAAAGAGGCTATCTTTTCCCCATTGTATATTCTTACCTGTCATAGACTAATTGACAGTATAAGCATGGGTTTATTTGTGGGTATTCTATTCTTTTCCATTTATCAATGAATTTGTTTTTGTGTCAGTACCATACTGTTTTGATTACCGTAGTTTTGTAGTAGTTTGAAATCAAGGAGGATGATACCTCCAGCTTTGTTCTTTCGAGGGATTGCTTTGGATGTTTGGGGTCTTTTGTTGTTCCATACAAATTTTAGCATTGTTTATTCTAGTTCTGTGGAACAAATTCCATGCATATATAAAATCTGTAGATTGCTTTGGGTAGTATGTATTTGGTTGGCCAAAATATTCATTTGGTTTTTTTCCATACAATGGCTCTAGTAACACTTAGTTACCTTTAACTTCATTCAAAATAATTTTGTTAGATTGTATTGTGACAGCTGTCATATTAGCAGGTGTTTTTTTAAAAAAAAAATTACCAAAATTGATCAATTTTTGTGTAGTCATTTTAATACTGAAGATGGAAGAAAAAAACCAACATTTTTGGCATATTATGCTTTATTATTTCAAGAAAGGTAAAAATGCAACTGTAAAACAACAACAACAAAATTTGTGCAGTATATGGAGAAAGTGCAGTGACTGACTGAACGTGTCAGAAGTGGTTTGCAAAGTTTTGTGCTGGAAATTTCTCACTGGACAATGCTCTATGGTTGGGTAGACTAGTTGAAGTTGATAGTGATCAAATCAAGACATTAATTGAGAACAATCAACGTTATACTACTCAGGAAATAGCTGACATACTCAAAATATCCAAATCAAGTGATGAAAATCGTTTGCACCAGCTTGGTAATGTGAGTTGCTTTGATGTTTGGGTTCCACATAAGTTATGCAAAAAAAACTTTCTTGACTGTATTTCTGCATACAATTCTCTACTTAAATGAAGTGAAAATGTTCCATTTTTAAAACAAATTGTGATGGATGATGAAAAGTGGATACTGTACAATAATGTGGAATGGAAGAGATCATGGGGCAAGCAAAATGAACCACCACCAACCATACCATAGGCCGGTCTTCATCCAAAGAACGTGATGTTGTGTATATGGTGTGACTGGAAGGGAGTCCTCTATTATGAACTCTTTCAAGAAAATCAAATGATTAATTCCAACAAGTACTGCTCCCAATTAGACCAACTGAAAGAAGCACTCAACGAAAAACATCCAGAATTAATCAACAGAAAATGCATAATCTTCCATCAGGATAAAGCAAGACTGCATGTTTCTTTGATGACCAGGCAAAAACTGTTACAGCTTGGCTGGGAAGTTCTGATTCATCTGCTGTATTCAAGAGACATTGCACCTTCGGATTTCCATTTATTTCATTCTTTACAAAATTCTCTTAATGGAAAAAAATTTCAGTTCCCTGGAAGACTGTAAACGGTACCTGGAAGAGTTCTTTGCTCAAAAAGATAAAAATTTTGGGGAAGATGGAGTTATGAAGTTGCTTGGAAAATGGCAGAAGGCACTGGAACAAAACGGTGAATATATTGTTCAATAAAGTTCTTGGTGAAAATGAAAATTGTGTCTTTTATTTTTACTTAAAAACCGAAGGAACTTTTTGGCTAACTCAATATATTTTAACAATATTAGGGACTTCCCTGGTGGTCCAGTGGTAAAGAATCCGCCCTTCCAATGCAGAGGATGCAAGTTTGAGCCCTGGTCAGGGCACTAGGATCCCACATGCCATGGGGTAACTAAGCCCACATGCCACAACTACTGTGCTTGCGAGCCTCAACTAGAGAGCCTGCATGCTGCAAGCTACAGAGCCCATGCACCTTGGAACCTGCGCGCCACAACTAGAGAAGAGAAAACCCACTGCCACAACTTGAGAGAAGCCCGTGCACTGCTACGATAGATACTCAAGCTTCAATGAAGATCCCACGTACTTCAACTAAGACCCAACACAGCCAAAATATAAAATAAATAAATAATAAATTTAAAAATGAACAATTTAAAGAAAAAAACAATATTAACTCTGTCAATCCATGAGCATGATATACCTTTCCACTTGTATCATCTTCAATTTATTTCATCCATGTCTTATAATTTTCAGCACATAGTTCTTTCATCTCCTTGGTTAAATTTTTCCTATGTATTTTATTATTTTTGATTCAATTATAAATGAGATTGTTTTCTTAATTTCTCTTTCTGATAGCTAGTTATTACTGTATAGAACTGCATCAGATTTCTGTATATTAATTTTTTGTACCCTGAAATTTTACTAAATTCATTTGTTAGTTCTAATAGTTTTTTGGTGGAATCTTTTGGGTTTTCTCTATATAAAATCATACAAAGTATCACACTGATTGTTTTGTATATGTTGAAATATCCTTGAAATCTCTAGGATAAATCCCACTGGATCATAATGAATAATCCCTTTAATGTGCTGCTGAATTAGGTCTGGAACTATTTTATTGAAAACTTTTTAAACTATACTCATCAGGGATATTGGCCAGTAGTTTTCTTTCCTAGCAATGCAATTTTGTGGTTTCAGTATCAGGATAATGCTGGCCTCTTAAAATTATGCAAATAGTGACAGTTTACTTCTTCCTCTCCAATTTGGATTCTTTTATTTATTTTTCTTGTTTCATTGCTGTGGTTAAGACTTCCAATACTATGCTGAATACAGTGGTGAGAGTGGGCATCCTTGTCTTGTTCCTAATCTAAGAGAAAAAGTTTTTCTCCATTTAGTATAATTTTAACTGTGGGTTTCTCATATATGGTCTTTATTATGTTGAGGTGTATTCCCTTTATACTCTGTTGAAAGTTTTTATCACAGTGGATGTTGGATTTTACCAAATGCTTTTTCCACATCTACTGAGATGATCATATGATTTTTATCTTTGTCATGTTAATGTGGTGCATCACGTTGACTGATTTGCAGATTTGAACCATCCTCATATCCCAGGGATAAATCCCACTTGATTATGATATATGATCCTTTCAGTGTTTTGTTGGTACCTATATCTATATCAAGTAATGCTGCCCTCATGAGCAAATTTGAAAATGAGTCTCTTCAATATTTTTTGTAATAGTTTGAGGATGATTGGTATTAACTCTTACTTAAATATTTGGTAAAATTCACCTGTGAAGCCATCTGGTCGTGGACTTTGTTTGTTGGAAGCTTTTAGATTACTGAATAAATTTCACTACTAGTAATCATTTACTCCAGATTTTCTATTTCTTCCTGATTCAGTCTTGGAAGATTTTATGTTTCTAAGAATGTATTTCTTCCTTCTAGGTTGTCTAATTTATTGATGTATAACTGTTCTCAGTAATCTATTATGATCCTTTGTATTCTGTGGTATAGGCTGTAACTGTTCCACTTTCATATCTGATTTTATTTATTTGGGCCCTCTTTATTTCTTGGTAAATCTAGCTAAGATTTATTGATTTTATCTTTTCAAAGAGTTAATTGTTAGTTTCATCGATCCTTTCTATTTTTTAGGTCTCTATTTTATTTATTTCCACTCTGATCATTGTTATTTCTTTCCCTCTACTAACTTAGGCTTTGTTTGTTCTTCTTTTTCTAGTTCTTTTAGGTACACGGTTAGACTGAGATATTTCTTGTTTCCTGAAGTAGGCTTGTATCAATATAAACTTCTCTATTAGAACTGCTTTTGCTTTACTCCATGGATTTTGGTACATTGTGTTTCCATTTTCATTTGTCTCAAGGAATTCTTTTTTTCCTCTTTGATTTCTTCATTGACCCATTGGTTGTTTGGTAGCATATTGTATAGCCTCCACATTTTGGGCCTTCTCCAGTTTTCTTCTGGTAACTGACTCCTAGTTCTATACTGTTGTAGTTAGCAAAGACGCTTGATATGAATTTCAGTTGTGTAAAATTATTGTGATTTGTTTTGTGACCTACCATATGATCTCTCTTGGTGAACATTCCATGTGTATTTGAAAAAATGTGTATCCTGCTGTTTTGAGATGGAATGTCCCATATGGATCTATTAATCCTGCCTAGTGTGTCATTTAAGGCCAATGTTTCCTTATTGATTTTGTCTGGATGGCCTATCATTGATATAAGTTGGGTGTTAAATCCCCCTATTCTTATTGTGTTCCCATCTATTTTTCCCTTTGTGTATGTTAGCATTTGCTTTATTTATTTAGTGCCTTTGATGTTGTGCATATACATATTTACACATATTATATTATTTTGTTTGATTTATCCTTTTATCATATATATATGGTATTTTTTATACATTCAGCCATGCCTGAATGTATAAAAGGCATATACTCGATGCCTTTTGATGGAAACATTTAGTCCATTTACAATTGTAATACTTATTGATACGTTATGTACTAATTGTCATTTTCTTAATTGTGTTCTGGTGGTTTTATAGTTATGTTTCTTTTTCTCTTGCTCTCTTCCCTTGTAATTTGATGACTATCTTTAGTCTTATGTTTGCATTCCTTTACCTTTTTTGTGTGTTTATCTATTATAGGTTTTTGGTTACCATGAGGTAGGGGTGTGTGTGTGTGTGTGTGTGTGTGTGTGTATATATATATATATATATATATATATATATATATATATATACAGAGAGAGAGAGAGAGAGAGAGAGAGAGAGAGAGGGAGCTGTCTATTTTAAGTCAATAACCTCTAAATTTCAAACGATTCTAAAAGCCCTAAATTTTTACTCCCCCAATGTTTTATGGGTTTTAATGTCATATTTTACATTTTTAAATTGTGTATACCTTAACTATTTACTGTAGATATTGATGATTTTACTACTTTGATCTTTTAACCTTCCTACTAGCTTTTTAAGTGGTTGATACACTACCTTTACTATATGTTTGTCTTTACCAGTGAGATGTTTTCTTTCATAATTTTCTTATCTCTAGTTGTGCTCTATTCTTTTCTGCACAGAGAAGCCCCTTTAGTATTTCTTGTAAGGCTGATTTAGTGGTGATGAACTACTTTAACTTTAGTTTATCTGTAAAATTCTTTATCTCTCCTTCAATTATCAATGATAACTTTGCCAGATAGAGTGTTGGTTGAGTTTTAGTATTTCTTGTAAGGCTGATTTAGTGGTGATGAACTACTTTAACTTTAGTTTATCTGTAAAATTCTTTATCTCTCCTTCAATTATCAATGATAACTTTGCCAGATAGAGTGTTCTTGGTTGAGTTGTTTTTTTTTTTTTTTCTTTTAGCACTTTGAATACAGTTGACCTTTGAACAGCATGGGTGTGAACTGTATGGGTCCACTTATATGCAGATATTTTTCAATAGTAAATACTACACTACTACATGTT
The DNA here is from genome assembly GCF_000442215.2 of Lipotes vexillifer. Classification (NCBI taxonomy): domain Eukaryota; kingdom Metazoa; phylum Chordata; class Mammalia; order Artiodactyla; family Lipotidae; genus Lipotes; species Lipotes vexillifer. Next base: position 331,407 of record NW_006796856.1, on the reverse strand, counting down.
CTGTATTTCATTGAATCCCTGGATACAGAGGAATCATGGACAGGGAGGCCCTACTATTAATTATATGGAGATTAATCCCCACTTGTTTCAAGGGTCAGCTATATATTGTGTCACTCCCTTATGTTCTGAAAAGTTTCTGCTGAAATATCAGCTGATGGTCTTATGAGATTTCCCTTGTATGTAACTAGTTGCTTTTCTTTTGCTGCTTTTAAAATTCTCTTTACCTTTAATTTTTGACATATTAATTATAATGTGTCTTGGTGTGGACCTCTTTGAGTTCATCTTGTTTGGGACTCTGTGTGCTTCATGAACTTAAATGTCTGTTTCCTTCTACTGTAGTAGGGCCAAATGCTGTGGGCATGCTGGTTCGCAGGCAGAATCCCAGCATGGCTGGCTGCAAGGCCTGGCTGCACACAGCTATTGTGGGTATGCTATTGGGTGAGGCAGGCACATGGCACTGATAGGTTAGAGGAAGGATTCCAAAATGGTTCCTGCCAGTACCAGTGTCATCACAGTGTAACAAGATCACAGAAATGGCTGCTGTCAGTGTCTCAGTCCTTGGGAGGAGTACCAGCTGCTTCCTGCTTCTTCAGGAGGCTCTCCAAGATCAACAAGTGGGTTTGACTCAAGCACCTTTCAAACTGTTGCCTCTGTCTTGGGACTTAGAGAGAGTGAGTTTTTGCTCGTGCCCTTTAAGAGTAGAGTCCTAGTTTCCTACAGCCCTCCTGCTCTCCAGAACATATCCCTGTTGTTTTTCAAAACCAGATGTTTTGGAGGTTCATCTTCCCAATGCAGGGCCCCTGGGTTGGAGAACCCAATATGGAGCTCAGACTCCTTGCTTCTCAAGGAGGACCTCTAAGGTTGCATGGTTCCCACTTGTAGGTCACTGCACCAGGGGTGTCAGTCATAACGAGACCCTATCTCTTCCCTTCCTACCTATCTCACTGTGGTGCCTTTTTTATCTTTAGTTATGGAAAAATCTTTTCGGCTACTTTTTAGGTTATTCTCAGAGATAGTTGCTCTTCAGTAGTTGTAATTTTGGTGTGCCTGTTGGAGGAGATAAGCTCAGTATCTTCCTACCCCACCATATTGATCACAACCATTCTGACTAAATAATTTCTAATGTCCTATCTTTCAGGTCCCTAATTCTTTCTTCTGCATGGTTGAGTCTACTTTTGAAACTCTCTGTTGAATGCTTCAGTTCAATTATCAACTTCAGTATTTTTCAACCCCAGATTTCTAGGTTTGTTTGTTTGTTTGTTTTGTTTTTGATGACGGGTATTTCCTTGTCAAACTTCTCATTTTGGTCACACATTGTTTCCTAATTTCATTTGGTTGTTTGTCTGTTTTCTTGCAGTCCACTAAACTTCCTTAAGAAGATTATTCTGAATTTTTTGTCTGACATTTCACAGATCTCCATCATTTTAGGGTCAGTTATTGCAGCTTTGTTAGTTTCCTTTGGTGGTATCATGTTTGACCGTTTTTTATGGTCCTTGATTCCTTTCATTAGTATCTATGCAGTTGTGTAATCAGGCTCCTTTTCCAGACTTTACATGTTTGTTTTGGCAGACTGTTCTACACCAGTCAGCACAGTTTGGGTTTCTGTATATGCCTGCTGGTAATATTCTTGAGCATGTGCCAACTGCTATTATGCTCTGTTTTTGAGCAAGGAACGTTTGAGCTCTGAGGATGGGGATGGGGGAGTTGTGCCTCTGGCTGAAAACATTTGGATAGAACTGATGGCTTGGTTCCCTACCCAAGGGAGGCTATAGAATGGGTTCTGCCGTTGTCCTGATTCTTTGATCAGGTTTACTGGATTAATGCAACTGGGTACTATATTCAGTTGTAGATGAGGCTATGAATTTGTTTCTCTGTCCTGGCAGGGCAGCAGGATGGGATCCAGGGACTGTACAGCTCATTGTTTGGAGATCCGAATCAGACCAGAGTGTGTACTGAATTTCCTGGTCAGGTGATGTCACTGATTTTGCTCTGCAGTTGGGGGGCATGGGCTGTGCTCTCTGTTCAAGTTCCACTGTATATAGGGCTGTTGTATGAGCTATGCAGTTTCCCCTGTGCTCTTTTTAGGTTCTTTGGCTGGACAGGCTGAAAGCTGTATTCAACAAGGAGTGGGATTTCAAATTAGATTCCTGCCCAGGTGTATCAGGAGAAGCAGCTCTAAAGCTATAAAGCTCTTTGTTGTCTTAACTCAAGTGGACTTTCACCCAAAGTTCCCTGGCTAAATAGGGCCACTACCTTTGCTTTGAAAAGTATTGGCTCTGCTTGCCCTTCTCTAGGTTTGAGCACGACTGTGCTGAACACAGCTTCCAGGAGTTGTTACCAACCATTTTGTTCAGATGGAACTGGAAGACACTCTCTGCAGTAGGTGGGACTATGTCTCAGCTCCTTTGCATGGGCAGGAGGGAGAGGTGCCTCTCCAGACTACTCTCAATTTCCCAAACAGTTCTGGTTGGGAGGGGCCAGGAGGTGCCCTCAGCCTTGGCTATAAATTAATGCTCCTTACATGTGTATAGCATAGGAACGTCCCGTGCTCGGTACCAGCTATTTTCTGAGGGCAATCAGCTCTGTGTACCCATCTCTCAGCTGGAGCACCACTGGCCTGCACAATTTCCAGAAGTTGTTGCCAGCCCTCCTGGTCAAATGTGGCCAGAGGACACTCTTCACAGCAGGTGGAAATATGACTCCTCTCCTTGCCTGGGCATGGGCAAACTGGGCTCTAGAGCCAGCAAAAATCTTTGTTTGAGGATCCAAATCAGGCAGATCTGCAACCTGCAGAGTTCCCTGGTCAAAGTGTGTCCCCAGCTTAGCTCTGCAGATGAGCAAAGCCACTAGCTAGGATTAGTACTTGGCCACTGCAGGTATGGACTCAGTCTGCCAAGATTCATGCACTGGTTGTTGCAAGCCCTTCCCCCATTTTCTCTCATAGGCCAATTCCAGTGGCTGAGACTAACAGACTCCCCTGCAATCCCAGTGGTGCAAAATCAAAGTAGGGGCTCCCACAAAATCTCAGTGCTGGGGGTGGGGACTGGTTGTTTCCTTGGGGTCTCTTTTCCCACTGGAGGGGCCAGAGTCAATGAGTAGCCCCTTTTGTCACCCTTCTAATTCACTCTGTCTTGATCTCTGTGGGGCCAGAGGTGCTTTCATTTCACTCCTATGTTCTAGGATTCTCTCAGTGGTGTCTTGTTTTTGAATAGTTGTTAGGTGTTCTTCTTGTCAGGGGGAGCAAAGTCAAGAACAATGGATTTTGCCATCTTGGTAACATCACTCTGGAGAAATTTTTTTCCATATGAATTAATTTTTTTAACTTAACTTTTTAACTTTTCTCTAAGTTAAAAATGCAGAAATTAATCATATTGCCTTTTGTAGTAATTTAGAAACTTTAGTCCATAGCAAAAAAAAAAAAAAAAAAGAAATGATCACTTTTTTTAAACAGTTCACTGAGCAAGAATGAACATATATTACCTATGCATAAACTTCAATCTGTAAAAAGGGATTACGGAACTAGTTTGACTTATATAATGTAAAACAATACATGAGGGACATTGTATTACTTTTATTTCTGTGAACTTTGTGTCTCATTCAGTGATATATGGAACAAGTTGAAGAGCACTGACTGATGTTTATAATGGGAGACATTTTCTCTGTGGGTTAAAAGGAGATGTATTTCTCTATCATAGGGAGAATAAGTACTTATTTTAAGCATTTGGTTTTAAAACTTATGGTTCATATTATATTTTGAATACTCAAAATATTAAATACATATGAATGGGACAAACACATTCCTGATAAGTAACTGGCAATGAAATTAGGGGAATTCCCTGGTGGTCCAGTGGTTAGGACTCCACACTTCCACTGCAGGGGGCATGGGTTCGAGCCCTGGTCAGGGAACTGAAATCCCACAAGCCTCACAGTGCAGCCAAAGAAACAAAACAAACAAACAAACAAAAACAGACAAAAAAACCCAGTGAAATTAGACATGAAGAAAGAAAAAAATATGAAAAAATTTCAAAACAATACAAGGTATGTAGTGACTATAAAATTTGTAATATCTTCAAAAAAACAATTGAGAAATTTTCTTTATCATGACATCCAGAAAATATTAAAGAAAATTTTTTATCAGTAAATATACAGTCTTCTTCATAGACATTTTCTCAAACCTTTCATTAGGAAAAATTTTGTAAACAGAAAAATATAAAGAATTACACAGTAAACCATAACCTCACTACTTAGATTCTTGCAGTAACTGTGCTACATAGTTCCTTTGTTACATATCTATATATCTTATCAATCCTTTTATCCAGCCCATAATGTATCTTAAATACTAATGCATTTCAAAGTTGTAGGTATTAGTACACTTTACTCCTAAACATTTCAGGATTATTATTAACTGGAGATAAATTGTAGTTAAGTAGAGTGCAGGATTTGTTTACAATTTTTTTGAGGTAAAATGCAAACATTATTCCTAAATGTATCGTTTAATGTCTTTAAAGTGCATACACCTGTGTAGTCCAGATTCCTATTAAGCTACAGAATTCCCATCACACCACAAAGTTCCTTCA